>NC_071115.1:4730000-4807500 GCF_024256425.1 Clarias gariepinus
TGTATGGCGTTGCGTCGCCTGACGACAGTGCTGTGTAGTATTTGAAGCGGGAATGTCGCCACCTGCTGCCTTGCTTTTTTTCTCAGACTGTCACAAGTGTTTGCAATCAGGAGCCGTGCTGGTGCAGACAGAGACAGCGCGTTCACAATATGAGAGAGATTTCTTAGTATATTAAAGGCTACTGTGAGCTACTACAAGCCCCGTACATCAGACACTAAATTGTGTATGGCAGTAAATTGTGATGGCTAGTACTTCTGTACTTTTACTCAAGTACACAAGTAAATGGACAGCTTCTACTTTTACTTGAGCCATATTTGCCTTAGGAAATCTCTAAATCTACTCTTCAGGAGACCTGGTGGACAACGTGGCTGCCCTAATTGATGAACAAGCGTTTAGATTTTTTTTTCTGATGCATCATAACAACAATATTGTAAACTGTGTTAAAGAGTTAAGTGACCGTTGGAAGTGAAAATGTAATATTGGTACTGTGTATTAAATGAGCCAATTTATTATTATTATTTTTATTTTTTTTTATGAGTGACTGGCATGTTTTATTTTCGTATAGTATAACACTGCCTGAACATCCTGTTTCCTACATTTGTATATCTTGCGCAGAAACTTGTAAAAGCACCAAGTGTGACGTTCTTACACGTTCCCTGACGTTGATTTCTGCAGTATTTGTTTTTAGGAACTGGCTCTTGTAACACGTTTCTAGTAGAGATGCTTTTCCGCGCTATATAGCGAGCGGCTGCTCGACACGCTGTTTATTATTATTATTATACTGATTATTAAGAAATGTTCACAGTTCCCGCTTTAAACAGCCATATTTTTCCCTTTTTCATACCGAATCCCTTTTCTTCATCTCTTGTGTGTTCGGCATTCCCATGTGTTATTTTCAGAGCTATTTTATGGATAAAAGCTAATTATTATTATTATTTTAATTTTTTTTTTTTTTGTGTCCATCTGCGCTGCTTTTTAGCTTTGCTGAGGACCATTTTCTCTTCTCTGTTTTTGTGATGTATACAATTTAATTTTCTTTTCTTTTTTTTCTCCTCCCTTTTTATCATATCATATATATGCTGATGTTGTAACCCTTTTTGGTATCGATCATCCCAACGGCAGGCCAAGCAATAAAAAAATTCTTAAACATCTCTCAGTTTTTTGTCTCTTTATCCATGGAACTCTTTTTGCCTTTTTTATGTAAAGAAGGAATGTGATTTTATTCTCACTTGGTAAACTTTCAGGGCATGCCTAATAAAAGGAATATAACCCACGCCTTGTGGTTTCCTGCGTTCGCATTCACAGGTAAAAAAAATTGCTTATGATGCTTGTTGTTTCAGTTTTGTGGGCGTGGCTTATCCAACATTTTGTTTAACAATAGAAGGTTAATTAAAGGAAGAATTATTTCTTGATGTATGCGCTTAGATCACGTCCAGACAGCCACAGTCAAACACACATGACAGCAAAGAGAGTATATTTAATGTCTTTTGGTCAGGCACCCTGTGTCGCATACTTTTAAGCTTGAGGGAATTTCATGAATGTTGCTACAGTAAGTATTAGTGTACAAGGTAAGAGGAAGCACAACAAGGAGGTTATTTTATGGTCATATGCTATAGAACAGAGAGATGTAAGAGATAGAGGCACGGGATACCTTCTTCGTTTCCCAAGGTGTCTACAGAACATCCAAACAGCTCGTGCTTGTGCTTGATGTATTGACGGGTGTACGTCATGCGTATTTACTTTGTGTTTACTCGGGGTGTGTGGATTAGGACTTGTATACCTCTTCATTCTGTGAATAAATCAGAGAACATTCAGACACTCGAATGTTTGCGCATGTGTTTGTGTCTCTCCTGATCGGCAATCGTGTAGAATCACAGTGGACAGTGCTAACGGTTTATTTATCATATTTAAACTTAACAGAACTGAAGAAACGGTAGACGACAGAAGGCATAGGAAACTGCCTAAACCTGTCGTTTATCTACCTACTGTAATGTGCATAAAATCAAGAAAATCTAAAGATGCTGAAATCATAATTGGAAACAGTTCAATTCGATTCAAGGTCATTGATCTCAAAGCAGCTTTACAGAGTAAAAAGAAAAAATATGGAAATGAAATGGCCTCGCACCTCCAGGGTCCGGGTTCAATTCCCGCCTTGGGGTCTGTGTGCATTGGTAGGTTTCCTCTGAGTACTCCGGTTTCCTCAGACAGTAAAATGACATGCAGATTAGGTTAAATAAAATAGATTAAATTACAAATCGAATGCTACATTGTTTTTTTGTTTATTTATGCATAAGGAATTATCTTAATCCTCAAGGCGTCGTTTTTGTCCAGGGAATATCCTAAGCTTTGCTTGTTATGTTAAAAGAAACAAATAGTTATTGTTTACAGGCATTACGTTTCATGTTAGTATTTTATATTTTTTTTAAATCCACTAACAGGCTACCTGAGAACATCATCCATTGTCTACAAAACACACAATTCCACAAATTTCCTCACTCACACACTCATTGTCTATACCGCTTTATCCTTTATCGCCTGGAGCCTGTCCCAGGAGACTTAGGGTGCGAGGCGGGGTACATACACCCTGGATCGCAGGGCACACTTACACACACTCAGTCACACACTACGGACAATTTGGGAATGGTAGTTAGTCTGATCTATCGGCATGTCTTTGGACTGTGGGAGGAAACCAGCGTACACGGAGAGAACATGCAACCTATATACACACACCAGACCCTAAGGCGGGTCGAACCCTGGAAATCCATATTCTACAACAAAATTCTTTAAAAAAAAAAAAAAAGGACTGACACACACGTACACCCACTTTACTCCGACACAACTCCTTCATCTAGCCTTAACTCATCTTATCCCTTTAGCAGTGTCTACGTAGAAGAGAAGATAAACCTAAATCTAGTCTTCAGTGTGTGTATCGGGCTACATATTGAGAAGAGTTTGTTATGAAACTAAATGACAGAAATATTAAAGAAGTGAGAGTGGCTTGTCTCATATGAATCTTTTTGTTTTTCCTGGTCAAATGTGTATGGCTCTGGGATGCAGAGGGGTGGTGGGTGCTAGAAAACTGCTCTGGACTGCAGTTCAACCCACACTCAGGGTTGCCAGATTGAACACTTTCACACAGGGATGAGCTAAAATGGAGTTGTTTTTAGGTTCACAATGAAATCAGTCAAAAATCTGTTCTGTTTTAGTTTTAATCAATGTACCAATAAATATAGATTAGATAAACCTGATAGTGTGTATGATTAGCGTGAACTGGAACT
This sequence comes from Clarias gariepinus, assembly GCF_024256425.1. Taxonomy (NCBI): domain Eukaryota; kingdom Metazoa; phylum Chordata; class Actinopteri; order Siluriformes; family Clariidae; genus Clarias; species Clarias gariepinus. Next base: position 4,733,279 of record NC_071115.1, read on the forward strand.
ACCACTGGAATGAATAAAGTACTCCATCTATGCACAACAAGATCGTATTTTTAATATAATTAATAATAATTGACATACCTTCTTATTCAATGGTCTTTCCTGATATTAATTTCTTTTTACACTGTAACACAAAGCTGAAGGCGTTCCAAATACACAATAATCTCCTTTGAACAGTTGATATTGAGATGTATCTGCTACTCCGTAAATCCTTCAGAACGGCTCTAATCGGAGGTGCTGTTTGTTAATTAGTGATTTCGGAGGCTGGTCCCTCTCTGAATGGGGTAGGGTGGAGAATTCTTACACTAGCCAATCATGGGCGTCTGTAAGATCTTACAAGTGGAAGGGGCGGATAGCGCTTTCATTCCTTAACATTGCGTAAGCAGCCGTTCAAAAAGTTCCATGTGACGGAAGCATGTGGTAGTCTTCGCCCTCTCTGATTGGTACTGTAGTTGTCATTTTAATGGGAGAGTTTCTTTACAGTGAGACGGGTAGGAGCTGCTTTTACTAAATAAGGGAGAAGATCAGAAAATCATTGTTTTTTTTTGGTTTTCAAATGTTTGGTCTGCATCACACAAAGAAAGTGGTCATAAAACAATCATAAATAAAGATAACTTGAAGACTTGGTGAAGTTGCATGAGCTATGTTAATAGTGAAAGGAAGAACATTTACATACACATCCTATGTGATCAGAACTCACAGCATTGGGACTAAACAGCTACGTGTCCATGAGAAAACCACTTGTTAGTGAGACGCATCAGAAAAAAAGCTTCAGTTTACTAAGGAGCATAAAGATTGGACTTTAGAGCAATGGAGAAAGGTCATGTGGTCTGATGAGTCCAGATCGAGTCTATTCCAGAGTGGTGTCAGGATTTTCAATTCAATTCAATTTTATTTATATAGCGCTTTTAACAATGATCATTGTCTCAAAGCAGCTTTACAAAAATGGAAAGGAAATTTAAAAAAAAATCTTTATGGAAAGGCGAGGGTGAAGGCGACAGAGGCAAGGAAAAACTCCCTGTGATGGCAATAGGAAGAAACCTTTGAGGAACCAGACTCAACAGGGAACCCATCCTCATTTGGGTGATAACAGATAGAAATTATATCACGTCATGTGTGTTATGCAGCTGAAAGTTCAATATAACAGAAGTTATTTAAATTAACATGAAGTCCAGTTCAGCACAGGGACGAGTCAGTAGGTGCAGAGGGCAGATGGGGTCTGGATCACTGGGAGCACAGGAGCAGCATGTGTAGGTCCAAACCATCAGGAAGCAGAATCCAGCTGGAGCTGGTCCTTCTCTGGATGCCTCAGGAACCTCTCAGGGTTGGCCTTTGTCTACTGAATAGGATAGAAGGGAAGCACAGTGCATGCATAGTGTCCACTGTACAAGTCTCTGGAGACAGTGTTATGATCTGGGGTTGCTTCAGTTGCTCAGGTCTAGACTCAGCAATGTTATGTGGCAATAAAATTGAGTCAGCTGACCACCTGAATGTACTGATTGACCAGGTTATCACATCTGTGTAGTTTTTCTTCCCTGATGGAACAGGCATATTCCATTTTCACACATGACCTGGGAATGCCAATAAGCCTAATCTGCATGACTTTGAACTGTGAGAGAAAACCGGAGCCCCCGGAGAAAACTCAAAAAGCACGGGGACAACAGCACTAACCACTAAGCCACCGTGCCGCCATATGATATTATATATGCATATGATACATGATATATGACTTAAAATGGCAAATGTAAGTATGTATTGTATTGTACACCTTGTTCTCTTTCACTCATTATCCCAACCCTGGATAAAATGGAAGAGGTTGCGTCAAGAAGGGCATCTGGTGTAAAACCTGTGGTCCGCTGTGGTGACCATGTGACGGGATCAGCCAAAAGACCAACAACAACTCTCATTCACTTATTCCCTATAGCGCCCCCCCCCCCCCCCCCCCCCCCCCCAGAGGCCTTGCAGAACTAGGTGGACAGGGTGCCAACCTCTTGTAAGGCACAAGAAGGAGGGAATCCACCAAGCACGAGAAGAACATGCAAACTCCATGCACACAGACCCCAGGCGGGAATCGAACCCAGACCCAGGAGGTGCGAGGCCACGGTGCCACGGTGCCACAGTGCCATCGAACCATTGTAATTCAGATTTGTTTTTGTGTGTGTGTGTGTGTAAAATACCTTTGGGAAACCCTTCTCTTAATGACTCGCTCACAAAATAGGAACCGATTCGTAGTAGAATCAAACACGCCAAGAACAGGAGGGTTTATGTTCCAATCTGGCAACCCGGTGTTCATGCTCCACTACATTACACAGGCTCCTCTCGACCAGCGCTCCACCATCTCACATCCCTGCTGGAAGGAACATCGCACTCGTGTGCTTTTAAGCCGACTTCTCTTCCCAAATGCAAGCCATCAAATGCGTGGTGGTCGGCGATGGGTGAGACTGATGCGTTTCTCTGGGGCGGGATGGGGCTTGTTGTTGTTGTTGCAGGGTAGAGAGAGATGCAGCTGGTGCAGGAGAGGGGCTGGGGCTTGGACACACATCACTGTGTGTGTGTGTGTGTGTGAGCGAGCATAGAGATGGGATTGAGCACTGTGCAAGAAAAGAAATGAATGAATCGGGTATTTTCTATAGTGCAGAATTAAAACAGTAACTAATTAATCAATCAAGCCATTAATTAATTGATTAATTAATAATCATCATTATGAACATTTATGCCAGCGCTCGAGGCGGAGGTATGATTAATTATTCTAGAGTTTATTTTGTGTCTCACATGATTGTGTTTCCATCGTAACAGTCATTATATATATATATATATATTTTTTTTTTGCTCTTTACGCTGTTGGTATTTCGAAGGAATCCTCCTGACGCTAGCGGTTCTGCGCCCCCCTACCCAGTTCACACCGCGCATGCGCGAAAGCTTCACGCATGCGCGGTGTGGCGGAGAGCTAGAAGCCCCTCTTATTCAATGATGTCATGCTTTTACACACCTTACTCATTATACCGCCTTTATAGCATCTGGTGCTGTGTTTTGTTTTAATTTAAGCTCGCATTTAAACAAACCAATCGAACAATATTCAATAAATAATCGTTTTTTAAAATAAATTCTGCATCCCTTTGAAATTTAGGGATGTACATTATATAATGCAAGTATGTATATGTTTTGTACTATATGTTTTTTTTCTATTATGTTATTATTATTATTGTTGTTGTTTTTTATTGCAACTACGACTACAATAATAATAATCATATTAAGGAATATAGTATTCAATTTATTATTATTTTTATTATTATTATCATAACCACTACTACTACTGAAAGATTTAACAAAAATCATTACCATAAAAACAATATTGTATCTTTAATTGTTAATATTTTAATAATAATTAGGAATTATTTCTTCTGATTGATTATTATTATTTTTTTATTACTAATACTACTACAAAATGTAACAATCATAACAATTAAAACAATATTGAATCTATATTGAATTATTAATAATTTAATATTAGTAATGATGATAATAATAATAATAATAATAATACGATGAAAAAGCTCAGTCTCCTTTTTTTTACTCCATATTTTGATAATTTTGTCAGTCTCTACTCAATATTTTATCATTTTATTATAATGTCAGGGTTGAAATGTGCGAAAAAAAAAGAAGCAAAATTATATAATGTATATGCATACCTTTCAGTTATTTAACAGTATACAGAATGTTTATTTATTTATTCAATATTGTTAGTATAGCACATTATACCGCCTTTATAGTATCTGTTGCTCTGATTTGTTTTAATTTAAGCTCGCATTTAAACAAACCAAACGATACAGAAACAATATTTTAAATAATTGTTAAAAAAAAATTCTACATGCTTTTACAATTTAGGGATGTAAATTACATAATATAAGTTTGTATATGTTTTGTGTTGTCAAGATGTTTTTACAGTTTTGTTTGAACTATAGATATTTTTTTATCCTGCATATTTTAATTTACATCCTGAAGATCTGGAGTTTATTAATGTTACTGCACGGGTGGGGGGTAAATTGGCAGACTAGGCAAGCTTAAAGTTAAAAATATAAATAAATCAATGAATACGGATTTACAGAAATGTGCAAAAAAAAAAGTTAGCCACTTGGTTTATTTTATGACTTCATTATTAAGTAATAAAATAACATTTCTGATTTCCAAATATTAGAATTCCAGTAAAAGAATTGTAATCTTACAGGAAAATATCTGTAGGCCAAAAAAGATAGCAGGATATAACGATATGTAAAAGAGCAATTTTCAGACAAAAAACAAAAACAAAGAAAAAAGCTTCCGGGTTTTTGCTGCATGAATCCTCCTCAGAAGGCCTGTGTCTGGTTCTGTGTCTGGTTCTGTGTCTGATTCTGCAGGGTGTTCAGTAAAACTTCCTTAAAAGCAGCTCATTTCCTTAAAAAACTGCACAACTGTATGACTTTGTTTATTTAATTACTGTTTACTGCGTTTTATAGTATATTGTTAAATGTAGAGACTTTTTAGTGAAGGCATCCTTATTCTACAGTAGTTATCATGTGCCTTTCGCTAGTCACATACAGTACTGTATATTAAAGTTTATCTCAATACACTTTTCACATGTTCATCTTTTAGAAAGAAAATATGTTCGATTAAAAAAAAGAACTACCATCAGGTATTACATTAACTTAAATAATGTGCAGTAAAAAAGCTGTCCGTGGTCCTCGGATTACTTTTTGTCTACTTTGAGAAACTTTCAGCTTTATATCTTGTACAGTATGTGGTTAATCAAAGATTCACTCGGGACAGAAGGGAGCGAGAGTGTAGGAGTGTATGAGTTCTGGCAACCCGATCAGCCACGTCGCTTCATTTCATTTCCACTGTAACATTCCTCTCATGCTGTCTCTTATCACTCGTCCTCACTTTTCCTTTCCTTCTCTGTTTACAGTGTCCCTGTCCTTCATCCTTCTTTATCTTACAAAACCAAAACAAAAAACAACTAGCAGTCATGCTTCCTGTCTCTCTCATTAGCAGCACACACACACACACACACACACACACAGTCATGTTCTAGATCACTTACATTTATAGGAGCTCATTTACTCCACATAAGACTTTATACCACCCAATATGAAAGCTTACCTCATTTATTCTCCAAAGACTGCTTAAATATAAAAGATTTTTCACTCCCTTGCTGCTCTGTTTGTCTTAATTGTAAAGTTTTGAATAAAAGCATCAGCCTCGTCATTAATTGTAACTGTTAATGTGTCAGACTTGGTCATAAAGGTTACTAGTGATCTTTTTCTGAAATGCAAATTATTTAAAAAAAGAACCAGATCTTTGAAAAAGAAAAAAATGTTTTCAGCTAAAGTTTCAACACATGTCTATTAAAAAAGTTCAGCTGCAAAAAAAAAAAAAAAAAAAACGGCGATTTTAAAAAATAAACATTTTGCAGGCGATGCAACTCGCATGTTTCTGCTGTATCGAAAAGTCTTTATACATGGAGAAAATTAAAACTTCGACAAAATACTTCATTAATATTATATAAATTCTTTACAGTTAGTCTTTAAGAATGCTTTTGAGAAAAGAAAAGCATCCTGTAATCATTCTCGCGGCTCGATCAGGAAGTTGTGAGAAATTTGCAATGGGATTTAAAAAACTGCTAATATGCTAATATAACAATAATTTAATATCATTAGATAAATGCATATGGTGTTTATTTCCACTATATCTGGAGACATTTGTGCCACCCTGTAGATACAGTGGTGTGAAAAACTATTTGCCCCCTTCCTGTTTTCTTATTCTTTTGCATGTTTGTCACACAAAATGTTTCTGATCATCAAACACATTTAACTATTAGTCAAAGATAACATAATTGAACACAAAATGCAGTTTTTAAATGATGGTTTTTATTATTTAGGGAGAAAAAAAATCCAAATTACATGGCCCTGTGTGAAAAAGTAATTGCCCCCTGAGCCTAATAACTGGTTGGGCCACCCTTAGCAGCAATAACTGCAATCAAGTGTTTGCGATAACTTGCAACGAGTCTTTTACAGAGCTCTGGAGGAATTTTGGCCCACTCATCTTTGCAGAATTGTTGTAATTCAGCTTTATTTGAGGGTTTTCTAGCATGAACCGCCTTTTTAAGGTCTTGCCACAACATCTCAATAGGATTCAGGTCAGGACTTTGACTAGGCCACTACAAAGTCTTCATTTTGTTTTTCTTCAGTTATTCAGTGGTGGATTTGCTGGTGTGTTTTGGGTCATTGTCCTGCTGCAGCACCTAAGATCGCTTCAGCTTGAGTTGACGAACAGATGGCCGGACATTCTCCTTCAGGATTTTTTGGTAGACCGTAGAATTCATGGTTCCATCAATCACAGCAAGCCTTCCAGGTCCTGAAGCAGCAAAACAACCCCAGACCATCACACTACCACCACCATATTTTACTGTTGGTACTGTATGATGTTGTTCTTCTGAAATGCTCTGTTACTTTTATGCCAGATGTAACGGGACACGCACCTTCCAAAAAGTTCAACTTTTGTCTCGTCGGTCCACAAGGTATTTTCCCAAAAGTCTTGCCAATCATTGAGATGTTTTTTAGCAAAATTGAGACGAGCCTTAATGTTCTTTTTGCTTAAAAGTGGTTTGCGCCTTGGAAATCTGCCATGCAGGCGGTTTTTGCCCAGTCTCTTTCTTATGGTGGAGTCGTGAACACTGACCTTAATTGAGGGAAGTGAGGCCTGCAGTTCTTTAGATGTTGTCCTGGGGTCTTTTGTGGCCTCTCGGATGAGTTGTCTCTGCGCTCTTGGGGTAATTTTGGTCAGCCGGCCACTCCTGGGAAGGTTCACCACTGTTCCATGTTTTTGCCATTTGTGGATAATGGCTCTCACTTTGGTTCGCTGGAGTCCCAAAGCTTTAGAAATGGCTGTATAACCGTTACCAGACTGATAGATCTCAATTACTTTTGTTCTCATTTGTCCCTGAATTTCTTTGAATCTTGGCATGATGTCTAGCTTTTGAGGTGCTTTTGGTCTACTTCTCTGTGTCAGGTAGCTCCTATTTAAGTGATTTCTTGATTGAAACAGGTGTGGCAGTAATCAGGCCTGGGGGTGACTACAGAAATTGAACTCAGGTGTGATAAACCACAGTTAAGTTATTTTTTAACAAGGGGGGCAATCACTTTTTCACACAGGGCCATGCAGGTTTGGATTTTTTTTTTCCCTAAATAATGAAAACCATCATTTAAAAACTGCATTTTGTGTTCAATTATGTTATCTTTGACTAATAGTTAAATGTGTTTGATGATCAGAAACATTTTGTGTGACAAACATGCAAAAGAATAAGAAATCAGGAAGGGGGCAAATAGTTTTTCACACCACTGTATGTCTAAATGAAAGTTTTAAATGTTCAAAAGGATCAAATGAATGAATGATGATTAAAATTTACATCTGTCCATTACATCATTTTCTGCGCACTGGTGAAAACACCTCTTTACCTTCTCGTATTTATAATAATCGTACGAGTTTCACTCGATCATACAGGATTGACAGTACTGGCTTGTTTTAAAAATGTGTTGTAAATTTGCAATGACACTGTTATTGTGTAAATGTGGCGTTCATTCAAAAATACTGGAACACATGCAGTAGGAAGTATAAATATTTAAGACAATGAAATGGCAGACTAAATAAAATTGAAAAAAAAACTGAATAAAACCAATTAGTTTTTCACGAGGACCTTTAATGCAGCAAGTCACTTCTTAGTCATTTTAGACATTGAGATGGGTCTGAATCTGCATAAACAAATGTTGTCTTTCCACCTCCACTTTCTAACTCCATGATGGTTTCTGATTTTTATTTCTTTCTACATTGTAAAGGAATGCTGAAGGCGTCCAAAAAATGCATTAATCTCCTTTGAACAGTTAATGGTGAGATGTTTCTGCTACTTCTGCTCTGTAAAGACTTCATAACGCCTCTAATCTGAGGTGCTGGTTGTTAATTGGTCATTTTTCAGGCTGATAACTCTAAATGAACTTCTGGTCTGTGGCAGAGGTAGGTTTTGGTCTCGCCCTCCTGGGACGGCCTTCATGAGAGACAGTTTCATTATGGTGCTTGACGGATTTTGCAAATGCACTCGACAATACTGTTCTTGCAAGAACTATTACAGAAAGGCTGACCTCTGTGTCTTAAAATAACAACTAACTGTTGTAATTACCTAATTCCATATGTGTTATTTTATAGTTTTGAAATCTGCCAAATGCCTAAATGTAAATGTAAATGTAAATGTAAATGTAAATCCCCAGTATTGTTGTGGAATGTAGAAAATAAATCACTAAACAAAAACAAAAAAATTTGCAAGTTACCCCAAACTTTTGAACGGTAGTGTATATTGATCTGTTCTCCCTGTGTTTGGTGGGTTTCCTACGGGTACTCTTGTTTCTTCCCACAGTCCAAAGACATGCAGATTAGGTTAAATGGCACCCCGTCTAGGGTGTACACCACCTCGTGCCCTAAGTCTCCTGGGGTAGGCTCCAGGCCCCCTGCGACCCTGTATAAGGTAGAGGGCGGTATAGATGATGTGAGTGAGTAGAATATGCAACCTTTTTGGAAAATTGTTAGAATATGTATAAAAATGAAAGCTTCCGTTTGGAGGTCTGATCACATGGAGACTAAAACCTGCTGATGTGCATTTCTTGTTGTGCAATTGTACTTCTGACCTCCGTTATAGAAGGGATTTATTTATGGTCATGACGATTGGGAGTCTGGTTCCTCTCAAGGTTTCATTCTCACGTCATCTCAGGGAGTTTTTCCCTTTTTCCCTCACCACTGCCGCCTCCAGCTTGCTCATCAGGGACAAAGATATATATATTTTTTTAGAACTTACATTTCTGTAAAGCTGCTTTGCGTCAGTGTTTACTGCACGTGGCTTTTGTGCTCTGTATGTGCGCTCGCTCTCGCTCTCTCTCTCTCTCTCTCTCTCTCTCACTGTTGTGTTCTTAAATTTTATTTTCAACTCACAGCAAAGTTCATTCCCCCCAACACACACACACACATGCGCGCGTTAATATACCATATTCGCCTCATATGTTTGTCCCTTCACCACTGACTTAATCTCAGTTTTCTTAACATTTCTTAACATTTAAGCTTTAATTAATAGTTATATTTTATTGTTTCTACTTTTCCTTGGTTTTAGAGTTTGTTTCATCAGGAAAGTTCATTAAAAGACATTTATTTCTTCATTGTTTTCTTTATTTCTATATCTTTATTATCTTTATGGTGAGTTACCACATGCACAAAATAACATCGAGCTAAATTTAAAAGCTGATAGCTAATTATGGGCTATCGAGTAAATGCGCCATTTTTAATCTGATTAATCTGTGAATTGTTTCAGTAATTGAAACAGAACCGTATGACCATGATCTTTGTCACCTTATGGATGGAGAATCTTGATGAAGTCCTATTTCATATTAAGATTATAGTTCCTATACTTATATTATACTTAGTGCTTGTTTTCCACTTTCTCTCTGTTTCTTTACCAAATACAATAGTGTGATTGATCTCTAAAATATTTCAGTATGTATAAATAAATGAAAGGTCTTGTCTGTACGTTGATCAGGACTCGCTCTTTTAATGATATTCTTTACGTTTCATACACCGAAGGACCAGAAACCCAGAAACCCAGTGTCAGAAAACTTTGTCAGTATGCCTGTGTGTGTGTCTGTATGTCTGTCCAGACAGATTTTGTCACATTATCACACAAAGTTTTCCAGTCCTTTGGTATTTACCTGAGGTTATTAAACGTGCACCATGAATGAAATCAAAATGTTCAGTAGAAGGGAAGTTATAAGCATTTATATACGTCACAGCAACTGGCCTTTTTTTTTGTTTTTTTTGGGACAAATTTAGCGCCTTTTCCCTTGAAGTGGGCATGGCCATACTCATTACTCAACAGAGTTAATCAACGCGATAGTTTACAGTGTATAGACAGAGTATGTGGAAGAAATGACCGTAATGCCCCTACAAGCCACCAAAGTCCTTTGAATTTTTAAAGTGCTGAGATATAAAATATGTATATATATATATATATATATATATATATATATATATTTTTTTTTTTCTTCAGATTTTCTCCCTAATTTAGTCGTAGCCAATTCCTCCCCGTCACTAGGGGGAATTTTAACAAAATCTAAGACAATTTATTATCAAATCTGGATATTTATGCAATTATTATTTTTTTTTTTTATAAATAATTTTTTGGGTTTTTCCAATTTTTTCCCTAATTTATTCGCGGCCAATTCCTCCCCGTCACTAGGGGGCTCCCACATTAAGGCTACTACTACCATTCAGCTGGGAGGGCTAAGACTACCACGTGTTTCCTCCGAACCGCGTGACGTCAGCCGACCGCATCTTTTCGAACTGCTCGCTCACACACCGTTAGGGGCGGAGTAACACACTCGGAGGGACAGCGCTATCCACTCCTTCCGCGTGCGCGAGCTCACAGACGCCCCTGATTGGCTGTAGAGCCGTGATTAATGTGGGAGCACAAAGTACCTCTCATCCCTCCCCTCTGAGAGAGCTCGGCCAATCAGCTCTCTCTAGACCTCCAGCTGTGAGAGGTAACAGCATCACCCTGGGTTAGAACCAGCGATCCCCAGATGATGGGGCGATTTTTTTAAATTTAATTCAACACATTCATTTTGAGAAAGTGTGACATAGCGCTCAGACTCCCAGACCGATAGCTGCAACACGACATGAGAGCGCTAGCTAATAAGAAGGCAAGGGCTACTACAGTACATTTGGAGAAACAATGATACTGTAGGCAAAATCAAGAACTCTAGAGTGAAAAGTTCAGCTGTAGTTTGGGAGTCGTCTCCTTTCTTGTCGTTCTTGATGAACCGGGAGTGTGATGACATCACGACGTCGAGGAAAAGGCTTTATTTCACACAGCGCGAGAGTGAGAAACTGTGATTGCACTCTCTGTGTGAGAAATAGAAAGAGAGTGTGTGTTATTTTCTTTACACACAGATCTCACTGTCCGCATTTTCCATTCAGGACTGAAGCAAATGGACTGAATGGAGGTGTGTGTGTGTGTGTGTGTGTGTGTGTGTGTGTGGAGTCTGTGTAAGGAAATCCCATGCAGAACGACTGACTTAATTAGGGATAATTATCATCTCAGGGACCGAGCACTGTCATTTAGCCTGACACGGCCGTTTAATAAAAACCTCTCGCTCTGTAACGTGTTCATCCTCTGAGGAATTTTGAACCACCACATCGAAAAATAATAATAATAAGACAAGGATCATGAAAAGGCATAAAGCTCTCGGTGAGGTGTTGTTATTTTTACCTCGCGTCACTGCAGTCGCTAAGTCTTTCATGGCTAATAGGCTCTCTTCTCTCCGGCTTTCTGCTGGTTGCCATGGTTTCACTGGTGTTTCTGAGCAGCTTGTGTAATGACTGACTTCTCTCTCTGTCTCTTACTTACATAAAACACTTCCTGATGTGGTATGGAAAAATGATCAAGCACGGTGTTTTGTGACAGTTACCACAACAAAGTGGATTTTTTTTTTCCACAGGAACAGCAAATGCTTTATTCCTCTTTTATGACAAAAGTTCTGTATCAACAATTTTGTATTAATTTAAGAAAAAAAATAGCTTAAAATCCTTTTAAAGACTCGTTTCATGTTAATTAAAGTAGTAGAAAAAAATCTGATCTGTTCAGCTACATATGGGTGATTATTTTGTGTGGCAATTGACTGACTCCAAAACTGATTTTTTTTAAAACTTATAAATATATATATATATTATACTATAGTATATGTATACTGTATTTTCGCATTTGAGGTGGTAAAATGTTGCAGTTCCTCAATCATCCTACAGGTGGTGCACTCTAAACTATTCACACATTGGCAGGCAGCACAGTATCCTGTGTGGTAGGAGCGATTTATTTATTTATTTATTTTTTTTTGAATTTTAACAAAATCTAAGACAATTTATTATCAAATCTGGATATTTATGCAATTATTATTATTATTATTTTTTTATAAATTATTTTTTGGGTTTTTCCAATTTTCTCCCTAATTTATTCGTGGCCAATTCCTCCCCGTCACTAGGGGGCTCCCACATTAAGCTACTACTACCATTCAGCCGGGAGGACGAAGACTAACACGTGTTTCCTCCGAACCGCGTGACGTCAACCGACCGTATCTTTTCGAACTGCTTGCTCACGCACCGTTAGGGGCGGAGTAACACACTCGGAGGAAAGCGCTAGCCGCTCCTTCCACATGCGCGAGCTCACAGATGCCCCTAATTGGCTGTAGAGCCGTGATTAATGTGGGAGCGCAAGTACCTCTCATCCTCTCTGTGCCTCTGGCTGTAAGAGGTTACAGCATCACCCGGGGTTAGAACCAGCGATCCCCGAATAATAGGGCAAGCACTTTACCACTGCGCCACTCGGAGGCCTTTATTTATGCAGTTTTGGTACTTGTACATATGCCCCGTATGTTCTGCAGTTAACTCCCACTACAATAAAGCAATCTTCTTTGTCTTTCGGCTGTTCCCTTTTAGGCGTCACCACACCGAATCATCTGCCTCCATCTAACCCTGTCCTCTTCATCCTCACACCAACTAACTTCATGTCCTCTCTCACTGCATCCATAAATCTCCTCTTTGGTCTTCCTCTAGACCTCCTGCCTGTCAGTTCCAACCTCAGCATCCTTCTACCGATATATTCACCATCTCTCCTCTGAACATGTCCAAACCACCTCAATCTGGCCTCTCTGACTTTATCTCCAAAACATCTAACATGGGTTGTCCCTCTAATGAACTCTAATGATTCTGGATCCTATCCATCCTTGCCACTCCCAAGAAGAACCTCAACATCTTCATCTCTGCTACCTTCAACTCTGCCTCCTGTCTTTTCTTCAGTGCCACTGTCTCTAAGCCATTGAGCATCGCTGGTCTAACCCCTGTCCATTGCCCATGGAGACTCCTGTCTAATTTCATCTGTCATCCTGTCAATCACCAGAACAAACAAGAAGGGGCTCAGAGCCGATCCTTGATGCAGAACCACCTTCCACGTATGTGTAATCGATTGCATTCCATGCGATGCTGGAAGTGCTGTTACGGTGTTCCTAAACATACCAGAACCAGTGAACGTATTTAAGTTTTTTTCTTTATATCACTTACTTTGAGCTCTTGAATGACGATGAATGATGCACATGCCCTTTTTGCAGATCTCTGAGATGTCGAATAAGACATTCCCAGTCCCCTGTGCGAGGCGTCTCAGAGATTTTACAGTACAGGTTGGAGACGAAGTTGCACGTCTCCGATTGTGTCCGACGACATTTATGAGAAGGGATCAGTGCCTGTCGTTTCCAATTTCCGTACCATGCTCTGAATAACACTCTTTGGGGGGTTCGGACATCGCGAATTGGTGACCCAGTAGGTTCGCACTATGAAGATGCGCTGCGTTTATTACAGAATATTCGAAGCCCCTTTTGCTTGAATCACCCTGTAGTATCGCAATACAAATGGAATCAGCACAGTGATATCTTGATAATATCGTATCGGCTGGTCCCTGGTGATTCCCATCCCTGCTATCTGTGTTCACGTAATTGTATTGAATTGTGCAAAGTTAAAAACTTGCAGAGTTTCGATAAAAAATTAAGTATTGTTAAAAAATAATTTGTGGAAATTTATACAAATGTATGCAAGGTGCATAAACATCTCCAACTTAAAAATTTCTATCCTATGTGAATCCTCCGATGAACTCTGATCTTAACTTAATAAAAAGTATTCGGTGCCACGTTGTGTCTTTTCTTCATGTCAGAATCTGTTACCGTTCGCTTTCTTTTCTACTCCATCCTCAAATATTATAATCAGCCCTAATCATGTGACTAAGTACAGCTTAAAGAATTTGCATGTTCAAAAATCTAAACTCATAATTTAAATTGTTATACATATATAGATAGATAGATTCTTTGATGTAAGATATAACCCAAATACCAAAGAAACACGGCTTATCCTGTTACTATAAAAGCACCAAGCTACCTGACTGTTTCTATTTTTTTATACATGTTTAGATTTATATATTAATGGGAACGTAGATCATAGTGTGTATACAGAGTGTGTGATGATGTCATGGGACTCAGCCTGAAGCTTTACTCCTGCTGTATGGATATGGGTGGGGTCTATTGACCTGATGAAAATTTCTAAAACTGTGTGTGTGTGTGTTACAGAGCCGTGGGTAAGACATGCCTGCTCATCAGTTACACCACCAACGCTTTCCCGGGAGAATACATCCCTACAGTGTGAGTTTGCTGAGTCCTCTTACATCTGTGTGTGTTATCATCTAGGTATTTTTTCCCCTATGTCATTACTCCCATCTCTCACAGGTTTGATAATTACTCTGCCAATGTGATGGTGGATGGGAAACCTGTAAACCTGGGATTATGGGATACGGCGGGGCAGGAGGACTACGACCGTCTCCGACCACTCTCTTACCCTCAGACGGTAAACCGCCATCCATCCTCATCTTCATCTCCCTGTTTTATAATCTTAAATCTCCATGTTTCCTGGTCTCTTCGAATCAGTCTGTGTTGGGATTTTAAACCTGAAAGAAAGAATTATAAACTCATCATTTATTTGACAATTGATGGCACCATTCTGCAAGTTGCTGTGTTAAAAAAGTCTTTAATTCCTTTAAAATCTGTTCATATCAATAAGAAATCCAGTGCAGAGGTAATAGAATAGAGATGTTCAGCATTGAGACTTCAGCATTACCAGAATGCTTTGCAGCTTCTTAACGATCTATGAGGTGTAATAAGTGTTAACATTAGGGCTGAATCTTTGAAAGCTGATCTGTTTAAGCAGATTGAACAGATTTAGCAGTTAAAGAGCTTGAACAGACTGAAGCACTTAAGCACAATGTCTTTATGTAGATATGAAGGGACGGCTAAATCCCACTGCTGTTCCAATCAGCGGGTGGTTAAATGGTATTGTGGGTAACGTCGAACAATATTAACCAGACTGTGTCACTAAAATAAACACGTCAACTTAAGAAATCTTGAATTCCAATCTTAAATATAGTTGCAAGTAATGATGAGCGGGCCCAAGCACCCTTGGCATCACCACCCGAGCGCATCAGAAAGACAATGGGCACAGTGGGCACATGCATTTAAAGGGGACATGCCAATACCATTATGACATCATTTTAGAAAGGGGAGAATTTTATGTCTAGACCTCCAAAAAACATATAGACCTCCAAAAAACATTATGATGTCACTCAACGTGATGTCACTTAACAAAATGTCACACAAAGTTATTAAGCACTTTTCCACACCGTTTAGGTCATCATCATGGCTGACCTGAGATATCAAAAATCCCTCTTTTTTAATTATTTGTTTAAAAAACTCTCTCAATCCATCTGTATAAAACAGACAGGATTTAAGTGATGCTCTGTTTTCTGCTTTTAAAGGATGTGTTTTTGATCTGCTTCTCACTGGTGAGCCCGGCTTCATTCGAAAACGTCAGAGCAAAGGTTAGTATGTACGGTTTATCTATGAACATTGTGTTTATGCCTATATCTAGGTACATATACCTTATATTTATATACACACACTGCCTGGGCAGAAAAAAAACGTCGCACTATTGCGACCAGTAATGCAAATGGAGTGTGCTGTTAACTTGCCTCTGCTCCTCACACTGCTTTAATGGAACACCTGTGACGTGCTCACATTATGACATGAAGGTTGGTGATGGAACCCCTGTGACACACCTGTGACAGAACTAACTGTGCAAACAGAATTTCTATTTTATTTATATAGACAGATAGTTAACATTGCTGTGCCTAGACCTGAGCAACTGAAGCATCCCCAGATCATAAGACTACTTCCAGAGGCTTGTACAGTGGACACCATGCATGATGGTTGCATCTCTTTGTGCGCTCTCCTTCTTACCCTGACACGCCCATCGCTCTGGAATAGTGTCAATCTGGACTCATCAGATCACATGACCTTTTTTCATTGCTTCAGAGTTCAATCTTTATGCTCCCTAGCAAGCAATCCTTTTTTTCTGTATAGTCTCACTAACAAGAATGGAAATGCTCTTACTTTCACTATTAAGTGTTTAAGTGATCACTATGTTTTTTTTTCCCCAACTACATTTCTTAACCCAGTTCTAGTAATTATAGATCTCCTTAAAACTCCTTGTTTCATTCCTTGTGATGGCCCAATAATTGGACCTTTCTGAAATGGTGACTTTCTTTGACCAGGAAGTGTGTGTGTGTGTGTGTATACAAGATACAAGGAAAGCAGGATATTGGAGTTACACCTAATAAAATAGTATAATGAGATAATAACACCCTTGTTATATATTTGTGTGTGTGTGTGTGTGTGTGTATGTGTGTGTGTGTGTTTGACTGTACAGTGGTATCCTGAAGTGCGTCACCACTGTCCCAACACACCCATCATTTTGGTGGGAACCAAGCTGGATCTGCGGGACGATAAGGACACCATTGAGCGTCTGAGGGACAAAAAGCTGTCCCCTATCACCTATCCTCAGGGTCTCGCCATGGCCAGAGAGATTGGTGAGAGATAAAATCTTTTCTTCCTATTTTACTGTGTTCTGTTTGACAGCTAATGGCTGATGAGGCCGGCTTCTAACATGTCTTTCGTTCAACACACTGGACATGTAGCTACGTGAGGGAGGAGCTCTAGCTCCCTGATTCTGTATTCATTATACACTCGCTAAAGGATGCCGGTACTTGTCAGAGATTGTCTAGACACTTTTGCCTTCTGACCAATGAGATTGCAAGTTAACAATCCAGCAAAGAAAAAAAAACATAACAGACTACAAAGAGCTGTGTGATGATCTTTTCTTGGTGAAATCACTCCCCTTTTGTAAGAGTATCGCGCCTTCTTTTTGTGTTTATGGGTGGTTGGTGCATTATCGCCACCTGCTGGACTGAACTGTGGAGGCAGTAAAACCATATTATTCAGACAGGCTTTTAAAGAATCAACAACACAAGTTACATAGCCGTGCTATGTTTATTAAATTATTTTAATACTTTAGTTCTTTTTTTTTAACCCTTCATATCATGTAAAAATGACATCAGACAAAAACTATTAGTACTATTGAATCAAATTGATTTGAAAATCACACATACATACACATACCAAAATTGTTATTGAAAGAATCAACAGGCTGACTATGATGTATCCACACACGCAGCTCAAATGCTCTAGATTTTCAACCTAGGCTAGAACCAAAAAGAGTTTAGATATGATTACAGAAAGAGTTTCACAGGTCATAGTTTCTGCAAATCTGGGTTCTCAGAGTGTGTGTGACTCTCCATCATCTGCGTTACCGCTTATAGAATGCAAGTTCATCATTTACGGTACGGTAAAGAATTACAGATAAAATTCACAGTGCAATTTCTAGAAGCTTTTTAAAAATTTAGTTTATTTTTTGATCCTGTGCTAATTTAGGCACAAATGGATTTGATGGAGCTGTTAAATTAATCATATATACAGTATTATTCAGTCTAAGCTTAGATGCTAGTTTTGTCATTCCAGTAACTTAGCTGCTGGATTACACATGGAGTAAGAAAGATGGGATTTTAAAACATTTTTATTTATATTTGGTGAAAATCTTCTCACGTTAAAAAATAAAAAGTGAAATAGAAAATGCCCCACCTCGTGCCCCATGTCTCCTGGGGTAGGCTCCAGGCGCCCTCTTCAGGGCCCACCCTGTATACAGGATAAAGCGGTATAGACGATGAGTAAGTGAGTAAATGAGATTAGTGACAAAATGATAACAGGAATCATTTTGGGTTGTAGATGTCACTATAAATGGATTAAAAAAAATCATGATTTCATTCATTAACATTTAATAAAATACATTTTATTCATGGATGCTGCGTTCACAGGAGCAGTGAAGTATCTGGAGTGTTCGGCTCTGACTCAGAGAGGGCTGAAGACGGTGTTCGATGAGGCCATTCGTGCCGTCCTCTGCCCTCCGCCTGTCAAGAAGAGAGGGAAGAAGTGTACGGTGTTTTAAAAAAAAGAAAAAGAAAAAAGAACACCCCAACACACAGAGTGTTTCACTTTAACACACAGTCATCATACTGAGTTCCTACCGGCCGATTTGGAGAGATGGAGTAAAAAAAAAAAAAAAAAATGTGACAGGTGAAACATCACACACTGGAGTTTTAGATAATAGTGCAGCGGGATTAAAATAGCGATAGGCACCACGCGGGTTCGTGCCAAATTCCCTCTCATTCCTATTTCTGAACTCGATTGCCTTAATTGGTGCTTAATTTGTGGTAATGAGATGGTCCTTGATATACACACCTTGCATGCGCGAATATTTGGTTTTGTGATATATCATGATCTATTTAACACAGGATTTTTGCATTTTGGACAAATTAAATTCATTTACTATTCAACCAGTAATTACAACAGTGTCCGAAAATGAGGTACAAATGTGGTTTCAAAAAAGTGCAAAGTTAGTTATTGTGCTAAATAAAAACTAATACTGGCACACACATATACACAGGTGTTTCTGAGTTCAATGAGCAGAGCTCAAGCTGTATTTGATTATCCAACTGCAAACTTGATCACGTGACATCAAAATAAAAGTTAACCTAATCTAAGTTAGCTTATTATTGAACCTATGACTCGATAAAACGTTGTATCATGTCTTTAAATTAGTGACCAGCTGGTTAAATGAGTTCTGCCTACATTGACCCCGAGACACCTTACGACTTGCAGATGTCCAGAAAACACACTGCCCCTGTATACGTTCCTAAATTCCTCTGTGGAGATTTTCCTCTTCGCTAACACTTAACACTTTGGGACAATGTGGGAATCTTTTTTTTTTGTTCTTTTTTTTTTTTTTGCTGTTGTTTATTCTTCTTTCTTTATTGATCTGTGAATGTGTCTGAAGTCTGTGTAAATAGAAATTGTGAATAACTTGAGGACCGAATTGACGCCGTCTCGTTCTTGACTGTAAGGTAAATCTAAAATAAATTTAAAAAAATATCGCCTACTGAATACAGCTCTTTTAATTTCCATGTTTGTGTGACTACTGTACGTGATGCCGTTTTACAGCACAAGCAAAACGAAAGCGTGATTACTAAAACGTGTATATTTAAAGTCAGTCAGTCGGTGTCTGAAGCTCAGCCGGGTATCAAATTTACAAATAAACTTTGGCTAAAAATAAAATGTGCACTTTTTTCCTCTGATGTTTTCTTTCATTTTAAACCTAAGCTAAGAAGGCTGATCCGCGAGCAAGTAGTTTGTGTTTAGTTGAGCGTTGTGAAATCCACATAGCTCACACGCTGGCTCTTAAAATGGTTTGAAAAGTTGTTTTTGAATGTTAAACAGATTTGCTGATCTGGTTTCTGTCACTGTTAAGCTATAAAAAATAGCAAAAGATGTCACAGAGCAAAAAAGGAAGGAAGAGAAAGTCGCCTTTTTTTTTTTAAATAATCGCTTTTTTCCCCTCTTCAAATGTTATTTGTACATTTGTACTCAATTCAAATATTATACACTGGCTGCTCAAGTAATTAAAGATGTGAAAATAGTGTTGCTAGGCAACAGGGAAACTCTGATGGACGCTGGTTACAAGCTAGCTTATGACCGAGTCATGATTGACTAGCTAACAAGTCTATACATGGACAATGTTAAGCCTTAGTCACTGTGAAAATGAGTACAAAATGTCAGAAATATCAACCTTTACCTCAGATTTGTTAGTGAATTATTAGCAAAATGCACCAAACTATTAAAATGAAGTCAACCTTTGCTAGTTTGTGGCATTAGCATTGTAGCTCCAGTGCAAAGCAAAAGCAAACATCAGACACGAGGTGGAAACTGCGTACATTTCAATTTTAGCCAAAATTTTCTTTCGTGGAATTTCTTTACATTACAGTATTGTATGCCTATTTAATTAGTCTTTTTTCTTTCTTTCTTTTCGTCAACTGGAAAATTTTCCGTCCATATTTTGCAGTATACTAGCTGAAATGTGCCATTGTGGATCGTTTTTGTCTGGCTAGCATGCCAAATTTTCAACTTTACACAAAATACGTGTCTAACTTTGTTTCTACCTTTTTGCCTTTTGATTTTTTCTGAGAGTACGATTTTTGTGTGCGTGAATGTGTGTGAGTGAGTGAGAAAAAAATGGTTAGACATGTAAAAAAATATATATACCATGTGTGTTTTGGTGTTACAACATGATGGTGGATGTCCACCTTAACCTTACAGTTGGCTTCTGTAGACACAATAACAATCAGAATCTCTTTTGAATTGTTACTAAAATGAACCTTGTGTGTGTATGATATGAAGTTTAAAATGTACGCATTAATAAAATTGAGTCCTTGAATGTATGTGGACGTGTGTCTCGTTTTTTCCCTATTTGTGGGTATAGTACATTTAATTCTGTATCTTTTTTTTTATATAGATTTGAATAAAAGAAGAAGCTTTTATTTATTTTTTATGGCACGCTCCAATTTTATTACCCTTATAACTCAGTTAAAGCTAGGGACAGTGCACAGGGGCAGCTATAATTCAGTGTTGCTTGTTCAGTGTCAGAGTTGGATATTGAACCCCTGAACTTCTTAGCCATAGCTGCTGAGTCATTAAATAAGACAATTCGGTTAAATTTAATAAATAATTCTTGTTTATTATTTAGACAAAAATATGAAAGAAAGATGGCTAGGAAGGTATTAAAATTTTATGTTTATGTAGGCAACAGAGTATAAAGTTGGCCCATCAGTCAATCAATAAGTTAATCGATCAGTCAGTTAGTCAATGATAGTCACTTGGGTAACCAATCAGTCAATAAGTCACTCAGTTAGACAACAAAGTATTCAACCAATCAGTCACTAAATCAATTGGCCATACACTCAATTAACCAATCAACCAGTCAGTTAGTTAATGAGTCAGTGAGTCAGTCAGCCTGTTAGTCACTCAATCGTTTAGTGAGCCAGTCAACGTATTAACCAGTTAATTAATCAGTAGGTCAATCAGTTGGTCATGCAGTTAATCAGTTAACCAATCAGTCAGTAATTTGCTTACTTGTTCAGTTAAGGAGTA
This sequence comes from Clarias gariepinus, assembly GCF_024256425.1. Taxonomy (NCBI): domain Eukaryota; kingdom Metazoa; phylum Chordata; class Actinopteri; order Siluriformes; family Clariidae; genus Clarias; species Clarias gariepinus. The sequence goes on from NC_071115.1 coordinate 4,754,359, forward strand.
TGTTAAGCAATTAATAAGTCACTCAGTAAATTAGTCACGCAATCAGTTAGTTGGTCAGTTAATGAATTAGTGAGTTAGGAGACCAATCCAAATATTCAATCAGTCAGTGGATCAGTCGGCAAATTAAGTTTAGTTAAGCAAGCCTTTATTTGTCACATATACATGACTGCACAGTGAAATTCTTTCTTCGCATATCTCAGTGTAACTGGGGTCAGAGCGCAGGGTCAGCCATGATACTGAGCCCCTGGAGCAGACAGGGTTTAAGGGCCTTGCTAAAGGGCCCAACAATGGCATCCTGATTTGTCAGTGGATGAGTCAGCCAATTAGATAGATAGATATGTTACTGATACTGAAGGAAAATCCAGAAAACACAGAACTTAGCAGAGGATGGTTTTGATCCATCAACCGCTGGGTTATGGGCCCACCCCAGATGGGACTTACACCCATAATCCCTACCTTAGGAGGCCACTGGGGACGGTTACCAACTTTAATTACCTTATCGGTTGGTCAATTAAATAATCAGTCAACCAATGAGTCATTAAGGTATTGAGTCATTTAATCAATTCAAGTCAACCAGTTAGTCAAATAGTTAATGTCAATCAGCCATGTTAGTCAGTATGCACATACAGTGCAGCATGATAAAGGGTGCAGTCACAGTGTCGGTATGAAATAATAAAAAAGCTGTAAAGGTAATTTATTAAAAAAAAAAATATATATATATATATATATATATATAAACCACTGTCACTGTTTTTTATTTTTATTTTATTACACTGCATTGTTATTTATTTTACAGTTTCATTTACGTTATTCGGGGAAAAAATCTACAAATAATATATATTTTTTATATATTTTTTTAATATATATTTCCACTTTATTGTTCTTTCATTTGGAATTTTTGCAGTAAAAGCAGACGAAGAGAAGGAGCAATCGCGCAAATCAAACAAACGTAAACACGAGTGTTTTGCAGCACACGCCTTAAAAACATGTCTACACTCGCTTCTCTGACGTCACCACGCAGGACTCCTGGTTACGCGCACGCTAATGCCCCGGATGTGTTTGTGTCTGATCGCGGCTGGTTTGTGCAGAGAAGCAGGAGGAGATGCCTCTGCCCGTGCAGGTCTTTAACTTTCAGGTAAAACTCTTTCGACCATTTTTTTTATAAAAACTGAGTCATTTATGAAACAGACTCCCGAATCGTGAATGTAAAGAAGTGTAAACATATATCGTGTCCACGATAATATCATTTTAACTCGTTCCGGTTGGAGTCTTGTTTTTTTGTTGTTGTTGCTAGCATTAGCTTTGGTCGTCATGCTAACCGCTAATCCTGCCCGGTGCGGGCCGCATATGGGCGCGAGCTCTTAGCATGAGCGTGCTCTGTAGCGCTGCATGCTAACATTTTGTATGTAATTTTTAGTCATAAATGCGGACAGCAGCACGTTTTTAGTTATTCGTCGAGTTGTTTATAAGGTTACAGCAGTGTTAGCTGCGCTAATTTGCAGTTCATTGAAGTCAGGTGCTAGTTGGCCAACGGCTTTGCTAACTGACTGATGACTGTTAAAGCTGAGATTCTCTGTAGTGTTTATGGTGCATTATAAAGGAAGAATGATTAGTATGTATGTAGTGCACATATATAAGAAGATGTCTTTTAAATCAGTTGACTTTAATTAGATAGCCAAGTCTTCTAAAATAATGCATTTCTGTACTAATTTTATGGATATCTCTAAGGTTATCAAAATGATCCTGTGTACATTCAATGATCAGTGCAGGATTTTAATTATCTGTCTAATGTATAAAATCAACACCTACTTTATAAGATACACCTGCCCATTCATGCAGATGTCTCATCAGCCAGTCATTTCAAGCAACACATTTCATCCAACCTTTTTTCATCCAAAAAAGGATTTTTTTTTCTCTCTAGAAGTTTTGACTCTGGAGTTTGCAAAGAACAATGTGAAAAGTGATACTGTAAGCTGCACACTGACTTGCACATCTTGTTGGTGAGAAGAATTTAACACTTTAAGTATGCACTTTTTACGAATGTTGTGAGCCATTTCAGAGCATCTGTAAATGCATAGCATATTAGACTGTGATGCGAATAGGTTACAACAGCTCAGAACCATGTCAGGTTCTTCTGTCAACCAAGAACAGGCATATGAAGCTGTCTTGGGCACAGGGTTACTGAAGGGGTTTTTAAGCTACCCTGCTGGCCTGGAGTCACATTATTTTGGTCTCCGTACTCGGGTGCGCTTGTTTGTTTACAGTCTTAATCACAAGAGAATGAGGAACTTAACCTTCGCGCTATGCTCAGTGTTATTGATATTTTTTTTGGGGGGGAGGCTGTCAAGAGTAACGCTCTCGTGTGCCTTCCTTCTGTATTAACTATGGCTGTGAAGGTTAGAGGTTAAGATTGCAGTTTCCAGCAGACACAGTTCTTTAATTATGACTTGTATGTTTTGTTTTTTTTCTGTATCTTTCCTGGTGACTTGAACCAGTGTGGTTATTTTTCTTCTTCAACCCTTTCTTTGAGTTATATTCCAGAATGCTTTTAACCGTGGGTTTTTAAATTCTAAATATATAAAAACATAATAATAAAAGTTTGTCCCTGATGAGCAATCTGGTAGTGATTGTGAGAAGGAATGTTTTAATTGTCAATGTAAAACTAAGCCGAGTGTGTGCTGGCCTTTCAATATTAAACGTGTATGCCTTTAACATGATTTATTGTTATAAACATGTGGGATGCTCTGCAGGTCATTTCAGTGGTAAAGAATTGACTTGTTCAGATTGTCTGAGCAGCAGAACAACAGTGAAAATGACTTTGGTAAAAGGACAGTTTAGAAACTGGGCAAGTGTGTACCATGTTTGTGTCACTGCTGCATCCAAATATAACCGTTTGCTCAGTGCCTTTTTACTTTAGTTATAAAGGAAGATGTAGCTAAATGTACCTAATATAAAGTGACCAGTAATTGTGCAGGATTTTGGATCATGATACAAGTAGCATATTGTCGTTAAAGTATAAAAAATTGTGACTTTAGAAAAGTATGTTGAATTGTATCCTTGAAAACAATGTGCATTGATTGTCTTCTCTCTCTCGTGATGCTTTTCAGTTATAAACTCTGTTTCCTGTGTTGTTTTGCCCCCTCTACACTCCGAATAACGATAAGCGTTTATGAAGTAAACATGCAGTGTTTAAAGCCATATTTCTCTCTTATGAATGATGTCACAAAACACTTGTTTTGCTTCGCACTTCGAAATACATGATTCCTCCTTTAGAATATGTAATGTTGCATGATGTGCCGAGGCCGTGTATTGCAATTTGTGATTACCAGGTCATTTCTCTGTAACACACAAACAGTCGTGACTGCTTTGCTTTTTGCAGCTCAGAGTTCAGGGTCAGGACAGAAGCATTGATAGTTCTGCGTCCTCCTCTGACACGCTCGCTAATGTGAAAAAGTTCTAAATGTTTGAGGACTGAGAAAATCCTTAACAGACCAGTTTGGGCGAGTCAGTGCTCATGATGATCTCAAGTTTCTGTTCTTGGTTGATCGTAATGTGGTCTTTTGCTGTTATAGTCTTAAGGTTTGATTTTCTGTGCATGCTAAGATGGTTTTCTAGTTACCACAGTAATGAAGACTGTTTTTCCTGTACCTTTCCTGGCGTCTTGAACTTTTCCCTTGATGAACTCGACCTCTTATTCTTCTTCCGATCAAAGTCCCACAAATCACACTTTCTTCCTTCTTTCTGATGTTTTATGTAAACCCTACTGGATTGAATTTCATTCCTAGCACACGGTTGATTGGTAAGTAACGACCCTAATGGCTAGATGTACAGCTCTACTTAAAAAGTCGACAGCTAGTGTATATATGAATCTAACTTTTATTGCGTTCAGCGCAGCCTTAATGTGACATTTTTATTTACGACTTGAGCCACTTTCAAATGTTGTATGAGATCAGAGACATGCTCGATACATGAATAAGAATGTTTATTGTGTCATCAGTCATGTTGTCTTGTCTTGCTTCTCCAACCCTTGCTTTCTCTTGGTCATGCTCCACAGCCTTCTCTTTGGAAAGCACATGTTCAGCTCCTGCTTCTTAGTATGCTTGCTAGTCATGGAGGTAACACACACCAGATTTTTTTTACTTGATGTTAAACAATGTTCTGTTGAAAATCAAGCATTTACTCAGTCCTGGGTGAGATTATTTTACAATCCAGTCACTTAAAGGTATGGTCATGGATCAGGACCATGTACAACTTGGATATATGATGCCTTGAATCATTAACCTGCTAGTAAATACAGTATGTAGAAAGTCTTTGATGATGGTCATCATTTGTCCATTAGGCTTACATTTAAATTACGTTATTAATAAATGTATGTATGTGTGTGCAAGAGTAAGTGGAGCTTGTATTAAACCAAAATACTGCGATACAAATTGGTCAAGTAAAATTCTCTCACCAGTATAAAGTGTCGCAGTATTAGAGACGGCAGAAAATCGCATATGCTTTATAGTCAATGTTCTTGAATAATAAGTGAATATGTCATTAAGGTGTAGAAGTGATAGTTTGTTTACTGTTGGTGGTCATGTGCTGGACTCAGTGTTGAGTAGAACATCCTAAGCGTCTGAAAGGAGGTTCAAACCTTTTAGCAGGAATAGTGCATTAAAAGAACTTACCAAATTGCAGTGTCTGTTATGGAGACCGGTGAAGGATGTTTGTAAGAGGAGCAATGGATCACAAAAGATTGTCATGCTTTTTGAGTCAATCTTTTTTTTTTTCTTTTTTTTGTGGATAAATAGATCAATTAATACTTTATTAATGGTGAAGGGAATTCTAGACATCCAGTAGCAATAAGGACAGTAACACAAAGGCAGATGTGTAGATATGATTGTGTGCTGTACTTACATATAGACAGTAGACAAAGGGTAAAGTGAGTATTCAAGTACTAGGTACTAGAGTAGGCAAAAAGGGAGGTAGTTGTATTTTTACTTTCCTTTGCATTAAATGAAAACACAGTTTGAAGTAAAATAAAAATAAACGGAGCATAATAAGTGCTTTTATTTAACTTTTCCAATGCATGCAGGCTTTTTTTTTATTCATTACTTAGATTTTTCGTAAGTAATTCGTAAAAAAAACAAATTTGCAATTCCAATGTTTTAACTAGAAGGGAGAGAATGAAGGTGTATTTATTGCACACAAATAACGTCAAACAGAAGTGCTATTATTTCCACTGCTGTTGTACTTTATACATTTTACTGTACTTAAGGTGAAATATCTTTTGCATTTCACTTTGTTGACAGCTCGGTCATGGCGCTGCATAAGACTCAGCTGGACTGTAGACTGTACAAAAAGAACTAGACAAACATTCTATGACATCATCCGTAGGTTTTTTTTTTTTTTTTTTAGTACCGTTTTGAAGCCAGAATGTGGGAAGAGCTCAGAAAGAGCTTAGTCTAGAAGCTATGGCGGCTAATGTTAATTTATGTGCTAATACATCTGATTGAGCTTTATTATCCATACCCTAAATGTTGTCCCATGTCCTACGATTATAGTTAGCTACAATGATGACCACGGCAATGCTGCTGTGTATCAAATCTGCCATGCTTCTAATTGTGCATAACTTTATGGCTTAATATAATTTTAACTAGTGTGTTTACATACAAAAAAAATCACTCCTGTACAGTCGTCATAAATCTAACTATGGGGACCAAAACCTTTTATTTTTTATTTTTATTTTTTTATACCACACTGTAAACGTGAATTTTGGAGGGTAGTGGACGTTTGAGGAACTGCATGTTTTTGTACATCCACGTTGGTTTCGTTTGTCAAAACAGGTTGATGCGTCTTCAACTGTACTGATGGAGAGACACAATGTCTAATGTAAAGCCTCGAAAACTTGGCCTGGAAAATTTGTTTTAGATGGGTAATAAGAAATAATGCACATTTTAGTAAAACACAGTATGTGCATATGTAAGCGCTGCATCGTGAGTTCTATTACTTAGCCTATTGTTTGACTTTATTTTATTATTATTAGAGTGGGTTGGTTTATAGCATTCGCTAGGGTGGATTTAGTCAGTCTCATCTGGCAACCCAAATTATAGCCAGCACAGGAGAAAGTTTAAGGGAGTTATTTTGCGTACGTAAATATAAATTTTAAAAGACTTTGAGTTGCCAAAAACATAAATGGCACACTTGCAAATATATGCTCAGTACTGATGCGCAAAACCTAATGCCGTATATCTATTTTGTACTATGATGGTACACTTAAATTACATCTGTCGTTTGTGAATCTAGAGAACGCGTCATGGGTCTGTTTCATGTAATACCACTGCTGTTTGTCTAGTTATAGGAAATGGACATCTGGACTTTTTTTAGTCATCAATGGCTGTGGTTCATTAAATCATTCAGTTGTATATTCTGTTAGAATAATAAATTTTAAACAGTATGTTTGCTTTTCTGTGTGTTATTTGCACTCTCTTTTCTGTCTCTCCTTTCTCTTTCATCATTCTTTCAGTTCACAGTGCATCATTCTAACCACAGTCCTGTCTTGTCCTTGTGCAGGGGTCGGTGGAGCCCATGCAGATCGATGCCGACCCTCAAGAAGACCAACAGAATGCCCCCGACACCAATTACGTTGTGGAAAATCCCACCCTGGTACGTTTTGAGTGCACCTGAAAAGTATATTTTTTCACGTAAAAAATAAAGGTTGATCGTAATGTGTACTGCTGCTTGATTGGTCAAAGCATTTTCCTGTAATTATTTTATTATTGTCATTTTATGACTCGTTTTTAAGTTTAATTCTGGACGTTTATGAAACACGGATTAACGTTTTTTTTTTTTTTATCATAAATGTTAAATTATTTGTATATATATTGTTCTGTTCAACTTAATTCATGTGAATTCAAAGATGTTTATGCAAGTTATGGATTTATTATTTTTAAGGCAATTCTGTCAAAATCTACTGTAAGAGGAAGATTTTGTATAGGAGGAAAGATCAAACAGGTTTGCAACAAAGTGTCAGATCGAACACTAATAATTAGAAAGCAGCAAGTTTTATAGAAAATGCAGGTTTATTTGTGTAGGGTGTTTTTAGTTCACTGTGCATAACTACAGAAGCACTTTAAATCCACCATCCACTTGGTTTTCCACAATTGCCACATTTCCTGTTTACTTAGCTAATATTTTTTTGCTCTCCTTTCTTCTCCTCAAAGGCTAAAAGCATAGAAATTCTTGTTTTCTCAAGGTATCAATATTGCACGCTTTTAATTAGAAACAGGTGCCCTCCTCGTCAGAGCTCAGAACACATCCATAATCGCACATTGATGCATTAATAATGATGTTTAGGAAAACAGTTGCAGGTAAACACTAAAATCTGGTTGATTACAGAATTTCCAAGCCTTTCTGATCCATAATGAACTTGCTTAAGGATGTGTGTTGCTGGAATTACAGCAATACAGGGAATAAACTGTCTTACTTTTTCCACTTTGCCAGTATGTGTTTGCTGTTTTATGCATCCATATTCATTTAGTCATTCCTTCTTACAGGATCTGGAGCAGTACGCGTCCAGCTACAGTGGGCTGATGAGGATCGAGCGGCTGCAGTTTATCGCCGATCACTGCCCCCAGTTACGTGTGGAAGCTCTGAAGATGGCCTTGTCTTTTGTCCAAAGAACATTTAACGTTGATGTTTACGAAGAGATCCACCGCAAGCTTACTGAAGCCACAAGGCAAGAGCAGCTCCTGTAAATCCTCTATAATTTCTCTCTATTCTATAAATACAGGTAGTCCCCGACTTACGAACGTTTATGTTACGAATTTCCGCAGATACAAACGGACCGCGGTTCAATCACAGAAGTAGCTCACGTGTAGTGTGCAGAAGGAAATAAACACTGCAGTGCACCAGATACCAATATTTACAATTGTATACAATATTTTGTGTTTAAGTGAATGTATAAATTGTCTAACGTCCGGTATATTGTATGTATGTGTATGTTTGGGAGGCGGGGGGTGATTAGATGATAGAAAACAGCTGTCCTGTAAAGCCATCCTGATGGTGAATAATCCTAATTTCGTTTACAGTCCAATACAGTGGAAAACAGCTGAGATTAAAAGGCGTCCAGAATTCCCCTCGCGATTAAGGGCGCAGAGACAACACTGTTACATTTGACGTGTGAGATTAATCTCCTTAGGTGCGGTTATGATGGACAGATATTTAGTCAAGTGGATGCTACATTGCTATACAATGCTTTACATTGTATATTCATGTCAATGGCGTTTAAGTCTCCCTTTGTCAGACTTAAGAACAATTCCGACTTATGAACAGAACTCGTCCATAAGTCAGGGACTACCTGTATATGACTTAATCATGTGTCAGGAAAACATCAGTGTATTGTGCTATAAATTCTACATGTCAAACCACGCCACATATTATTGATATTATATACTGATGCAGTCAAATTAAACTGGTGCTTTTAACAAAGTGCATGCAGGTCTAAAAGTTTGATGTTTAGAAAATGAGCCTTGTACATAGTCTAGTTATTTGTAAATACAAACAGTGTTTATTGTCCTCAGGGAAATGCAGGGAGTGCCAGACGCCGTTCCTGAAGGAGCAGTGGAGCCTCCACCCCTCGACACAGCCTGGGCCGAATCGACTCGGAAAAAAGCCCTGCTAAAACTGGAGAAACTCGACACCGATTTAAAGAACTACAAGGGAAACTCAATCAAAGAAAGCATCAGGTACTTTTATCTGTCTCCCCTCACATCCCTCTTAAATTTTCATGTGCAATTGTTCTGAACTTTTTGATATCAAAATTTTTGATGCCAGAAGAGAGTTGACACTTGACACGTGATGCTCATTAAATATATTCTGTGGTGTCTTTAGGAGGGGTCACGATGATCTTGGAGATCATTACCTGGACTGCGGCGATCTCAGCAATGCCCTGAAGTGTTACTCCCGAGCCCGAGACTACTGCACGAGCGCCAAGCACGTCATCAACATGTGTCTTAACGTAATCAAGGTGAGCCAAGATCTGTTAGCGACCTCTCCAGGCATTTATTTTGCATTAGGAATATAAACCGCCTAATATTTAAACCCCCATATCGAGATTATAGATGTTCAATGGATCTGTTTTCTCGATTCATGACTTTTTCCATACAGGTTAGCGTTTACCTCCAAAACTGGTCTCATGTACTTAGCTACGTCAGCAAGGCTGAATCCACTCCAGAGATAGCAGAGGTTGGTTAAAGCTGCACAGATGTTGTAAATAATAGAAGGATAATGTGCGAGGAGAAGGTGTAAAATGTTTTGTTTATTTGTTGCTTTTTTTTTTCACAGCAACGAGGGGAGAGAGATAGTCAAAACCAAGCTGTTCTCACCAAACTAAAATGTGCTGCAGGTACAGTGTTTTCTCCATGTTTATTTCATTCGATCATATGGCAGTATGATGTGATTAAAGGACGGATAATTAACAGCGTCAGTCGATTAAATATACTTTGAAAGTTGTTTACATCCAAGATATGAAAAATGTAAAGCATATAACAGTTCAGTGCCCTGATAAAGCTTTTTGGAGGTGTTTTGTGCATGTGATGATTTAGTAAGGCCATGTCGACACGTATCTGGGTATTGTTAAAAAAGGGATGTTTTTATCTGCGGTTTTAAATTTTATCCACATGCAAACACAGTTTTTGTCCTTACTGCTTTTGGAAAACTCCGTTGGAAGTGAAAACTCAGTTTTCAGTGGTGTTTTGTGTGTACGGGGGAAACAGAGATATTTGGGTTATTGTTACGTCACCTTGTGTGCCGATGATGTCATCATTTGTGCGCTAGTGTTCTTGATTTGATGTCAGCTTTGTTTATGGGGATATTTTGTGCAATGGTGGACTTGTGTACAGTAAACTAGTGACCGTGTTAATGTTGCTTACTGGACTTTTTACTCGCGTGTACATACATGCGCAGTTACTCACACATTTATGTTAACGAAACAGAGGTGTACTACAAAGCTCACTGCTGCTACATATAAAACTCCAAAGACAGCGACGGCGATTGAGACCTGACCATTTTTTATAAAGCGCAACCGGTAATGTTTTGTCTAGGCTTCTGATTGGGCCCCCTGTTGATTAGGGATGCCATGTTACGTGTGGACATGGCCTGGATTTATTTAAAATAGTTTTATGGGTTATTGTTGAAAAGAATGCCTACATAACTGGGGCTGGCATTCACACCTTTTACAAAGATTGTTCTACTTTTCCAAGACTGATAGACAGAGGGGCCTCGTAAAACTAACTGTTACAGAGAACATGCTTGCTTCTTTCAGTGACTGGCAGAGATGCCATGCTGCCTTCTTTGGGACTGTTGCCCACAGAGACCATATTCCCCTTTTTAGAAGGCGCACAGTTCGTGGCTCCCCCCCTAGAACTGATGGCTCAGGGGACTACGCCTCCTTACTTACTACTATTGTAGAAGCCACACCTCCTTATTTTAGACTAATCACCCCAAAACCCATGCCAACTTCTTTAGGTCTGACTGGTCAGATTTATCTCTAGGAATAATATAGCAGACACTGTGTGTCCTTGTCCAGGACTGACTAACACAAGATACCCTGCCTCCTTTACTGGAGCTGACGGGAATTTTAAAAAGAGAAATCTGACACTCGACGGTTTTTGTTGTAAACATTTCTTTCTTGCTACAGGATTGGCAGAACTTGCCTCGAGAAAATACAAACCTGCTGCCAAGTGCTTCCTGCAGGCCTCTTTCGACCACTGCGACTTCCCCGAGGTCTGTCTCCTTTCTTTTAATCACATTGATGTGATGTTTGTGCTTAACTAGTAGAATTTCCCAGGATCTGTTGTTCCATCAAAATGTGAATGAGATTTCAGTGCAGTTCATTTTTTTCATTATTTTTTTTTTTCCCCTCCCTTTGCTCTTGCAGCTTCTTTCCCCTAGTAACGTAGCAGTTTATGGAGGACTTTGCGCTCTGGCGACGTTTGATCGGCAGGAGCTGCAGCGTAACGTCATCTCTAGCAGGTACAGAGAAATGTTTGAGCTTTATTAATGATAATTATTTTTTTCTGAGCTTTTTCTTTGTTGTTTAATTGCTAGAAGATTAAGCATCTCTGTTACTTTTGTTTAACAGTACACAGTTATTGATGTCGCATCTTTTATTTTTGGTTTGTTTTTTAGCTCCTTTAAGTTATTTTTAGAGTTGGAACCCCAAGTGCGTGATATTATCTTCAAGTTTTATGAGTCGAAGTACGCGTCCTGTCTGAAGATGCTGGACGAAATGAAGGTAAGTGTTCCTGGTTACGAAGAAGTGTACATCACATTGAGATTACAAGGCTGTTTGCTAAATGTGCTGTGCTGATTGACTGTGCTTTGTGTTTTAGGATAATCTTCTCCTAGATATGTATCTGGCCCCACATGTACGAACACTGTACACACAGATCAGGAACAGAGCCCTCATACAGGTAAAAAACTTTTTTTTTTTTTTTTTTAAGTGTATGTATAGCATCGATCATACCTAGTCTGAATTCTCAATAGTGTAGTAGAAATTTACCATTAAATTACCTATTAATACTCCCAACAATTCGGGTATCAAAGAATAATTTAGAGAAACAATGTTTTTATTGGTTTTAAAGAGACATAAAACAAACATGTAGTGTGCGTTTCAAGGCACACTTGTACAATCTGTATTTATAAACCCCTACCCATCCCTAACTCCAAGGCGAAAAGAAAGAAACAAAAACATGAAGCTGGAAGTCTAGGTTTTGTGTGCAAAAAAAATAAAAAAACAGATAAGAAGGTGTTTAAACTATACATTTATATTTAAAAAATAAATAAAGTGAAGGAAGTACCCTTAACAGCTGTTTAAATTTCAAGCCTGAATCACGGATTGAGTAATAAATCTTCTTCAGGGACAAATAGGACATAATATCCCTGAGCCACTGGGAGTGAGTGGGTGAGTTGGCATCTTTCCACTTAAATAAAAGAGAATGTCGGGCCAGGATGGACGCAAAGGACAATAACCGACGTTTAGCTGGAGTTAGATGCTTATCTCTCTCTCTAGTAATGCCAAAAATCAGCAATCAGGGGGCCTGGGTCAAGATTGCGGTTTAGTATGTGAGACAGGGTTTGAAAGACATTCCTTCAGAATTTTTCTAAATCAGGGCATGTCCAATGCATATGAATAAGAGATGCTTCTCTATTCTTTTTTTTTTTTTACATTTATCACAGCAAGAATTGACAAGTGAGAGAGCTTTATTTGGGAGAAATGAGCCCTGTTTACATACTGAAACTGTAAACAAAACTATAACGTCAATAAAAACATATCAGATAATAAAATGGCATGTTATATATATGCTTATATATCAATTCTTATTTATGAATTATTTTATTTTTTTTCTTTAATATACATATATATTTTTGTGGAAAACAACCCTGTAGTTCTGACGTACGTGTGTGTGTGTGTGTTTGTTTTTCTCCCTCACCGTGCAGTACTTCAGTCCGTACGTGTCCGCAGATATGAATAAGATGGCGTTGGCGTTTAACACCACAGTGGCGGCGCTGGAAGACGAACTCACTCAGCTGATCCTGGAGGGGCTGATCAACGCTCGTATCGACTCTCACAGCAAGGCACATATTCTCTCACATACATGCATGCGCGCCCACTCGTCAGTTATACCGTTCTGCTGTCAGGCAATAGACGGAACAAATTTGTGCTTTTTTTCCCCGTAATTCTGATTGGTTTCTAGTAAATTGCTAAACAACCGTAAGACGCAGGTTGTCTGATGTCCCATAAATGTTTTTGTACTCAAAACCCCGATCAAAAAAAAACAACAACAAGGATTTTAGAGTCTAAAAACCTTTAGTTAATTGAGATGACTGTGTAATTAATATGACAATTTAAAGGGATTACACACTCTTTGCACTATACTAAGTTCTATATGTGTGTTATGGACCTGTAGATTCTGTATGCACGTGACGTGGATCAGAGGAGCACTACGTTCGAGAAATCGCTGCAGATGGGGAAGGAGTTTCAGAGACGAACCAAAGCCATGATCCTGCGAGCAGCAGTACTACGTAACCAGATTCATGTTAAGGTAACTCCCATCCTGTTTTCATTTGTCTCTCTTTCTCTCTCTGTTATAAGCATAATAATATACTAAAGCCAAGACATTGTCCCAGTACTCTCTTTACAAGACCATGTTTCAGACTGCAGATCACAGTAGAATCAGGATTCAAGTTTGTCAATAGGGTGAACTTTTTTTTTTTTTTTAAAATGGGAGAAAATTTCATGAAGGATGGAATGTCACTAAAAACAATACAGTTTGTGCTGAACATCACAGTAATCACATAACGACTTATCGACACACAACTAATCCCTGCTGTGTCTGTATTGTCTCTTGCAGTCTCCACCAAGAGAAGGCAGCCAAGGGGAACTGACACCCGCCAACAGCCAAACACGAATGAGCACCAACATGTGAACGCCCGTCACGGAGGAGCGCACGGGGGCCCACAGAACCATCGTAGACCCTCATCCTAGAGTTCAGTTCTGTTTTCCACACACACATACACACACATCCACAAAAGAGAAACCTCATCACAAAACATGCTTTTAAAATAAATATACATTGAAAAAGATGGTTTCTGACATTTATTTATTTATTTATTTATTTTTCCCCTCTCTGAGTAGATTTAGATGTGCCTGGGACTTAATTCGCGTGGAATTTGATCACACTTGAGTGCATTCTTTAAAAAAAATGTACAGTGCCATCTGTTAACTTTTGGAATTAATTAAAATTTTTACCTGAAGTGCGCAGAACGAAGGTGTGAGATTCTGTTTAATAAGTAGATTTCAATTGCACACACAAGCACTTTAAAAAATCTACTGCGCCATCGGTTGAATTGAGAATGATTTTTTTCAAGGTCTAGATAATATATAAAGACATACAGGTGTTTTCTATTTAAATTTCAATTTAGCATGTCTTCTCTTCCTGATAAAACAAAGGCTCGGCCAAATACACCTGTGAAAACCGCATTAAAATTCCTTCATTTTTTTTTCTTTCTACGTGATGCAAGCACAAACGAACCAAAAAAAAAAGTCCCAAAACAATGTTGTGTTCTATTACTCATCTTGTCGTTTCCCCCAAATTATTTTGTTTCACAAATATCTTGAATGTACAGACATGCCAACTTTACAGTTTTATTATATGTATAGATGAGATTTAACTCGACTCTGTAATATGAGGCGGATTCTGTAAGCAGAGATTAGATAAAAAAAATTATCTTGTGTAGAACAAAATCAAACCTATTGAATTGAACCCATCTTTGCATGATGAATCAGCGAATCTATACTTAAAAGCCTAAAACCTAATGTATAGTTCCATGCAAAAGTGTTGAGCCAACACTTAAAAGCTACGCACACATTTTTACTATCTAGAGAAAATTCTCCAGTGTTCATGTAAAACCCTTTTGTCCATCTTTTACTCGTGTTGATAATTTTTCAAACAAGTGAATCCAAATTTGGTTTTAAAATTCTTAGAAAAAAATAATCTTAAACATCTTATCTAGTTTTAATATCGAATAATAAAAATTGACTCTTGCCATGAATATAGCTGTAGATGGCATGGCGTTAAGTCGTATTGGGCCAGTCCTCATGTCTTCACATTTTGCCAGAATTTCTTATTTTAATGTTATATTTTTCGGGGGTAGCTTTCCAGGCTTCTTACAGGACTTTTGACTTTTATTTTCAGTCCAGTCTCTGGACCTGGGCAGTTTCAAAGGAATGTTTTTGTTTGTTTAAGCCACACAATAACCTCAATTGTTCACGCATTTAAAAATTAATTTAACGTAAGGGATGTGCCAGTGAGAAACTGGTGCAGATGATCAGTACGCTGCTGCTGAGTGCTTGGAGCAGACAAGATGGGGAAATGAGGTTGCTGCGATGCCAGACATTAAGACAAAACAGAGCAGAATGTTAGATAAAAGAATTTTAAAAGTTTTATTCTTTGTAAAAACCTCAATGATAAAAACACAAAGCAGTGAAAAATGTCACAAATGATACTCAAGGAAAAAAAACACACTAAACGAAACAGTTTGTTGTACCTCTAGCGTTTCGAGCTGTGTTCGGATCACTGACGTGACATCCTGATTTCCCAAACGAGCCAACATTCTCTCCATGTCACCGGTGCAACGGTAATCAGCAGAAACTGAAATTTGACTCCGGTGCTGCTTTTAACGTGTGAAAATATTAGCCATAGCTGTATTGGTACCGGTTTTGGCTAAAACGTATGATATAAATAAATTAATTAAAAACAGCTAAAGTCTGCAGAAACAATCCCTGTATTCGGTCTGTTGCATTTAACAGCCGAGTATTAAAGTGTAAAACTGAGGTCCTGAGGTCTACAGTTCATTGTTAACTGTTAGCAGGGTGGGGCTTAGCTAAAATTATGTTGCAGCGCCATGAAAACCCTACGTACAAAATCTAGTCTCTGCTCGATATAAATTTTAATCTGTTTTTTTCTTTTATGTTAAGTACATCTTCCTGTCTAAAGTAGTTAAGTCCTTAGCAGCAATTTCGGGTTTCAATGCATATATGTGAGGAAGATGCACTTGTTTTTGTTGCGCTCACAGCATGAGTTTACTCCACAGATACAAAGTCCGAGCCGGAAGACTCGAGAGGCAGAGATTTAGGACGAGACCGGAGTCTCAATTTGGACAGCTAGCTTCTGCGCCTTCGTCTTGAACCTCAAGCCGTGACCTGCAGTGAAGGGGGAAAAAGATGCTCTAATTTGAAATGCTTAAGAAATTTATTTAAAACAACTGAATGTGTAATAAGCCAGTACACATTGATTACATTTTTTTATTAAAACTCACATAAGTCCACTTTATTATTGTTAATCATTAAACTCACCTGGACAATCTGCAACTTCTTTATAGGCTTTCTTCTTACAGCAGCCGCGACACAGGTTAAAGACGCACTTATTTCCCTGTGGGACAGAGAAACGATACAGATCTAAATACTGTCTATAAATCCTTTCTTAGTCTCTTAACCATCATTTTAAGGGCCCAAGCACTATGACATCGTGTGTGAAGGATCTTTTTTCCCCCCACCATTCGTTTTTTTAGAGGTCTTAACATGCTCAAAACCTCTTGAAATTCATCAGACAGGTTGGCCCTCACATGAGATTTTGCTACATAGCTCATACACACTTATATGCATGCACACGAAACCCGGTACACATTTAGAGCGCATTGAGCTAAACCATTTTCACATTCTACGTCAACTCAACAAGAAGTCAGTTATTTTAAGTGGTTTGCAAAATGCACCCAATAGATTTTGATATACTCCTCCTGGGAGATGTATAAGATCGCCACCAAACCTGGCCTATGTGATCTCAAGACATTAAAGATGCAAAATTGCGGAGGGATTTTTGGTATCTCAAACCGATCAGCCATGACGAAGCCTTAAATCTATGCCGAAAGGCCCTAAAATACTATAATAATAAAATAAAAAAAATTCAGCATCTGAAGCTTTTTGGAGGTCTAGACATAAAATTCCCCCTTTTCTAAAATGATGTCATAATGGTATTTGTATGTCCCTTTTAAATGCATGAGACCATTGGCGACCAAAAGCCGCAGGATGCTTGGGCCCGCTCATCGTTGATTACAACTTTTTTTTTTTTTCATTATTTTAACTCATCATGTAAAATTCATCAGCATGTTATCTATATGACGGTGTAAATACTGTGGAGAAAATGATGACTTACTTTTGGATTCCCACATTGCTCACATTTGATGTACTTTGCTGTAGGGAAAAAAGAAAAAAAAAGATTAATCTTTAGTCAGCTGGATGACTTTTTTTATCCATAAGATTCACAGAATTAATAAAAACGAATCTTGAAACACAATCAATGGCATAAAAACTATATACAGAAATATAGCAAAAATTTAACAATTCATCATCGTCCTACGTTTGAGCTCAGGGCAGAAGTTCTTCTGCGGGTTCCTGACTTTCTTCTTCTGCTTGTTCTTGGAGAGCAAATCGTTGGAGCTGTCGCTGTCCTCAAGCGCCCTTTTCCCGCTCGCCGTCTTCACGCCGTTCTCCATGCTTGGGTCTTTCGGCCTGCGGACACGGTTTGCATCGTGAGTGAAGATGCTGTCGAATATCCAGAGATGGTAACTCCTGCCTTCACTTCTTATCGGACATCACTAATGATTTTCCACCTGCACCATTTGTCACCAAGTCACTGGTTCGTATAATTTGAACACATAATCGGACACAAACTTAACAGGTTGAAGACACAAAGACAACAGATCACTAAACAAACTCCTGTCAATCGTGGAAAATCCATCCTACCCACTACATGATCCCATACAGAGGCAGTGATGGAGTTCACTCTGTAACAGACTGATCCAGCACCCTGTTTTTTCTATATAGAATCTGCAATACTGTATTAATTTATAGTTATAATTACATTCAGCCCCCTCCCCTTTCTTTTTTCCCCCGTACTACAGTTTCTGTAATCCGCTGCGGTAACGCAATAATAATGCAATAAAAGAATCGATAAAGTACATCTATCTTTTTATCTAATAATGTCTATAATTATTATAATTAATTATTAATATAATTTTGTTTTATGTTTTATGTTCTGATATGTCGTTGTTGTCGCACTGTCACTTTGTTGTTGCTCGTTTTGCACATTTGCACGTGCACTTTATGTTGTTGTCTGGGAAAAAAGGAAAAAAAAAACCTGTAGATAGTCTTTTAGTTAGTTTTTTTTTTTTTTTTGGTAATTTATGTTGTAATTTGTTAGGAATATCTGTCTTGTCTCTGCTAGCCAGCTAACTAGGCCTCCTAGCTAGCTAGTTTAGCTTCTCTGTTAATTTATGTTGTAAGTTTATGTTGCATGTAGCACCTTGGTCCTGGAGGAACGTTGTTTCGCTTCACTGTGTACTAACTGTATATAGTTGAAGTGACAATAAAGCCAACTTGAACTTAATGAAACAATTCAGGAAAATCAGCAATACTGGCTATGTTGCATAATATCTGTGGTGATAAACAAAAATTTTGTCTCAAATTGTATTGTATTTAATACTAGGCTGCTAAAATTATGTTTCGAAATTCGTGGGGTTTAAGTCAAACCGGTACTTTTGACTGAACAGGGTAATAGCCTTAATTTCTCTATATACTGCTACACTTATCCCAGTGCATCACTACTGCCTGCTTCATGTCTGGAAAAAAAAAAAGGGCACAGATATAAGTGCATTAGTGTATCAGGGGATTATATACAGAGAGATTTTTTACTCTTAGAACTGTGTTCTGTTATTCTGAACAATCAAATGTCTGTTATTCTGAACAATCAAATGTCCCGGTTTGACTTGAACTCACCTCTTGTTTAAACAAAATAAGTAAATCTAGTAAAATATCTACCAACCATTAATAATTAGTAAAATTTAAAAGTTAGTAAAATTACATGACGGTGACTATAAATGGTAAAAATTAACATTATCTAATGAAAAAAAAGTTTAGACCCTAATTTTTTTTTACATGGAAAAAGGAAATACAAAAAGCTATTTTTTTAAATGAATAAGTAAATTAATTTTAAATTAAAGTTAAATTAATACAAATATTATCATTTAGGAAATAAATAGATGTATTGACATTATTACAATGTTAAATTCACTGCTTTGTGTTTTTATATTTGCTGTTACATAGTTAGATTCAGTCATTTATTTATTGATTTATTTTGTCTGGAGGCCCTACTTGGTCATCCATTAAATGTTGAAGCCATTACTACGAGCTAACAATAATAACAATAATATTATTACAAACAGTCCCTGACTTACGATAGTGTGAAAATGATATGCGATGGTATGAAATCTCATGTTGTGTGATGATGTGTTCTGATTACGTTTAAGGACGGCTGTACAGAATTAAATACATTTTTGACTTTAGATATAGGCAGCGCCATTTCAATTCGGGCAGCGACTATAACTGTCTATTAATATTATTACAAATAACAAATATCAAACTTAATGCAACGGGCTCTCTATCATAAAGACTGACTCACGGTGGTCTGACGTACGGCTGACAGATCCAGTGAGGAAAAGGCAGTCCGGTGTGATGTCGCTCCGATTCGTCCTTACCCATCTCCTCCTGTACAAACCAACACAGACTCTGGACATGTAAAATGTGCTACGTATAAAAACCGCACAGGCATTTATTAATGAGTTAGCCATAAAATATCAGTTTTCTTTTTTTTGTACCATGAATATAAAATATTTTATGCTTTAATGATTTACCAAAGTAAACAGGCAGTTTACATGGACACAGTGCAGTGATGTTGAGATTCTTGAGTGTGTACCTGGCAGCGCTGCTTCAGCTGTCTGTTCACCTCCTCGATTCCTGCCAAGTTTTTTGCTTTAGCCAAATCTTCCCTCAGGTCCTGATGGATCTGCAGCCTGATGAAATGTCCAAAGATGAGCATGAGATCATGAGATACTTTACAAAGTGAAATACTCTGCAATGCAAGTATAACAAAAGGAGAGCTGTACTCTTAACACTGTACTAGCATGAGATAATGTACTTTACAGTGTGCGATACGTCAGAGTGCAGGGCAAGACACTTTACAGATTGAGATACTGTACACTGTAAGATACCCGACAATGTGAGATATTGGACTTTACACTACGAGATAGTGTACTTTAGAATGTGAGACTTTTTTCTAAACAATATACTGTACGTTACACCGAAATACTCGACAGTGTGAAATACTGTACAGTACATTACACTTGGCGACTCTATAGTGAGTCGCACTGTACTTTACACTTTGAGATAAGTGAGATACTGTACTTTTACTAAACAATATACTTTACCCTGAGATACTGTACTTTACACTGTGAGACACTTGATAGTGAGAGACATAGTATGTTATACTGAGATGTTATCTTTGTTAAGTATCAGAAAGTGTAAGGTATAGTCTCACACTGTCAAGTATCAAAGTGTAAAGTACAGTGTGAGATACTATACACTAGGAGACTATAGTAACACTGGATACCATGTTTTAGAATGCGAGACATTTTACTAAACAATATACTACTTTACAATGAGATACTTGACAGTGTGCGATACTATACCTTACAATGAGACACTTTATAGTGATTGACACAGAAGTTACACTAACACTGGATCTTTGTCAAGTCTTAAAAAGTGTAAAATACAGTGTCTCGCACTCGCACAAGTATCTCAAATTGTACCATAATATGTCTCTCACCAAGAACTGTCTCTCAGTGTAAAATACAGAGTCTCACACGGTCAAGTATCAAAGTGTTAGGTACAGTGTGAGATACTATACTTTACACTCTGAGACGCTTTATTGAGAGTGACACTGGACTTTACACTTTGAGATACTTACAGTGTGAGATACTGTACTTTACACTGTGAGAAATTTTACTAAACAAAATACTGTACTTTACATGGAGATACCGGACTGTGTGAGATACTGGAGTTTACACTTTGAGGTAAGAGTGCAAGATACCGTACACTGTCAGGTACTAGACAGTGTGAGATACTGTACTTCACACTGTGAGACACTTCATATTGAGTGATTCTGCACTTTACACTTTGAGATACTTGACACTGTACTTTACACTCTGAGAAACCGGACACTGTGAGAACTTTTCGGGATGAGATTACGCTGGTATGCGACATACGTGTGATGCCAGAGCTTAAAAAGATGAGCTCGGACGTGTGATAGCGAGCCGGGCGTGTGTTCCTTCACCACCTCCAGGTATTCCTCCACCATCTCCCACACGGGTGGGTTACGGCCCTCAAACAGCGCCGGGTTGTGCAGGTTCCCCTCTGTCCATGCGCAAAAACATAAATGGTTTATTAATGGAGCTAAATAAGTAGATACCTCCATCTTTTGCATAATAATCGTTTCTCTCTGATCTACTACCTGCACTCATGATGCCCTGTACTCCTGTTTCCTCCATGCAGCGCTGCACGTCACTCAGGTGCTGGATGTTTCCGTTAGCAAAAACTGGGATGTTTACAGCTTCTCTAATAAATGTTTTTTTTTTTTTTTTTAGAAAATACACATACAGGTGATGATTTTGAAAACATAAAAATGCCGTTCTTTCCTGTTTAGGAAGGAAAACTGGAATTGAACTGGAAAGTCTCACCTCACAGCTTTAATATGCTCCCAGCTCGCCACTCCGGTCAGAGCTCCTTTCTGGTCTTTGGTTCTGCCGTGAACGGTGAGCAACTGACAGAAAACCGGAAAAAAAACAGACTGAAATCTGCACCTAAATCCACTGATGCACAGTTTCAATAATCATAAATCAGTGTAATCAGAGGTTAATACCTGGCAACCTGCTTTTTCAAGCATTTTGGCATATTTGACCGTTTTCTCGACCTCTGGGAAAACCCGGATTTTGCACGTGACCGGCACGGAGAGCTTCTCATTAGCCAATTTAACTGTAACAAAGAATTATAATAAATAAATATCCATTTCATATCATAATATTTTTTAGCATTGTCTGTATGTGAAGAGGGACATACTCATCCTCTCCAGCAGGTCCCACTCGTCCTGCAGGAATACACCATAGTGTCCTTTCACAGAAGGAAAAAGAATATATATATATATATATATATTGTTGTATATGATGTTCTGTTACAATGCAGAGCTGAATACTGCACAGTGTGAGATCATTTACAGACTGAGCGAGATACTTTTACCATGCAGGGTACTGTTCTGAGAGATCATTTCCCGAGTGACATACTGTCCGGGGACAGACACTTTATAGAGCAAAATACTGTATGAAAGGGAACGCTTTACAGAGCATGATTCAACACATACAGTGAGATACTTTATAGGGTGGCGTACTGACGTTTTACAGTCCAGGACACTTTATTTGAGACACTTTGCTGTGGGATAATGTCCTATGTGAGATATTTCACAAAGTGGGGTACTTTTCTTGAGATACTTTACATTGCGGGATCATTTAACGTGTGAGACATTTTTTGCGAGCTACTTTACACCATGAGATAATTTACTATGCGAGATATTTACACTGTGGGATAATTTACTGTGTGAGTTTACAGGGCAAGATACCTTTGTGAGACACTTTACACTGTGGGATAATTTAATGTGTGAGATAATTTACAAAGTGAAATCATTTTTGTAAGAAACTTTACAAATTTCGATTTTTTTCCTGAGATACTTTACACCATTTGATCATTTACTGTGCGAGATACTGAGATACTTCTTATGAGACACTTTACACTGTATGGTAATTTACTGCAGGAGATATTTTCCAGTGTGGGATCCTTTACTTACACTGTGTGTAACATACAATGCTGTACAAAGTGAAATATGGTAGTTTATTTCGATACTGTGACATTCTATAGTTTGTGAGATACTTTACTAAGTGGAATGTTTAAAATAACGGATAAAACAAATATAGAAAAAGTAAAAAATGTATATATCAGTAACAGTTTTCTCTGAAAGTTTACCTCTGGGCTCCGCCACACCATGATCTTAAAATAAAAAGCAACAATACCCCGTTTAGCGATCATCTGAGGGCATCCTAAATTGAGGTCGATGGCATCGCAGTAGTCCTGAGCTAAAAGTGCTGCTTGGACAAACACCTCTGGGTCGTTTGCACAGAACTGTGGAGACAAATGACACAGAAACATTGATGGTATGGTGCAGTCAGAAAGTCAAGCTCAGCTCTGTTTTAAAGTTATTACTTCAAATCATTCGATATCTATATGGTTAATAATTATTAGAATGATCTGAATGTTAACGCTACAGTTATTGTCACATGACGAGAGGTCTAAATGATGAAATGGTGTGTTTTGTTAATGACACAAAGTTAACACTCTGCAGCATGGCCTACAACAGGGACCTTTTCCCCTGAATAGAGTGAGAGAACTTCCCCCCTGAAGGTGAGACAGGGGCGTCAGAGCTCACCTGTGTGATGAGAGGCCGGTCTTCTGGACTCACTTCGCTGTACAGATTCTCTCGCCGGTAGTTGGGGTCGCGTACAAACACCTGCGCGTGCAGCATGGGGGTGTAGCAGAGCTCCGCCCCGTGCCTGCGGCTCAGCAGCCTCCACGCGAGCTCGCTCTGCTCCACCATGGGCGCGAGGACGAAGCGTGCAGCGCGAAGAGTCTTCCTCCAGAACTCGAAACCCTGCAGCTTCTCCATCGCCTGCAGCAATGAATAATTATAATTACGTTCAGCCTTTATTCTTTACATATAGATTACTGCACAGTGAAATTCTTTATTCTTCACATTCAGTATCTCAGCCTTTGTTAATGAGTGCAGAGGTCAGAGTGCAGGGGTCAGAGTGCAGGGGTCAGAGTGCAGGGGTCAGACATCATACAACAACAGTGACGACCTGGCAGAGCTGGGGCTCGAACCACCGACCTTCTGATAACTAACTGAGACTTACTTTAACACACTGAGCCACAACACACACAGATTCACACACATTGCCACACACACAGACTCCCTTTTACACACACACACACACAGACTCCCTCACACACACACACACACACACACTCCCTCACACACACACACACACACACACACACACTCCCTCCCTCCCTCACACACACACACACACTCCCTCCCTCCCTCACACACACACACACACACACACACACTCCCTCCCTCACACACACACACACACACACTCCCTCACACACACACACACACTCCCTCACACACACACACACACACACACTCCCTCACACACACACACACACACACACACACTCCCTCCCTCACACACACACACACACTCCCTCCCTCCCTCACACACACACACACACAGACTCCCTCCCTCACACACACACACACGCAGACTCCCTCACACACACACACGCAGACTCCCTCACACACACACACACAGACTCCCTCACACACACACACAGACTCCCTCACACACACACACAGACTCCCTCACACACACACAGACTCCCTCACACACACACACACACACACACTCCCTCACACACACACACTCCCTCACACACACACACACACTCCCTCACACACACACACACACTCCCTCACACACACACACACACTCCCTCACACACACACTCCCTCACACACACACACACACACACTCCCTCACACACACACACACACACACACTCCCTCACACACACACACACACACAGACTCCCTCACACACACACACACTCCCTCACACACACACACACACACACACACTCCCTCACACACACACACACACACACACACAGACTCCCTCACACACACACACACACACACACACACAGACTCCCTCACACACACACACACACACACACACTCCCTCACACACACACCCTTATACACACTCCCTCACACACACAGAGACTCCCTCTCTCTCTCACACACACACACTCCTACTTTATTTATTAGTGAACTATTAAACATGTTATTCCTATCTGTAGTGAATCTGTTACAGTCCTTTAATCCTCACACGTCATTAGATAATTAAATAATAACAGTCCTAGTAAACAACGCTGTCACACGTGACCGGAAATAAACCAGAATCGCGGCGAGTTTAATATATTTCCCGGACTTTAATCATCTTAACACGATGAGTCGATTAACGCGGGATGTATTATATTATATATTTTATATATTATATGTCATGTGGTGAAGCACAAAGTTGTGGAATGAAAATAAACTGAGACTTACAGCTCAGACTCGGCGCTGCGCTCTCGGCGGTTTGTTGCGCGAAAATGAGTCCGTGTGGCAACAGCGGCTACAGCTAAAGTGTTCCGGGAGGCAAAACTCAGTACAAACTCAATCCCTAAAGCTTTACATTTTACCTGTTATTTTATGTATATATATATATATATATATATATATATATATATATATATATATATATATATATATATATAATGTGTATATTTAGTAGCGTATGTTTGAATATCTGTATATTTAACAAACACGTGAAAAAACAGTAATATTCCAATGTATACTAAACTACTGTGATTTTTATCCGCTGTCCCATCTAGGTCAGATCCTGAGATAGCAATCGAAATTTTGATGTTATAAATCAAAATTTTAATTAAACAATTAGAACTGTGATGTAATGAGTCAGAATTTGCTGTAATATTGATTAATTTTGATAATAGAAGGGTGTATTTCACTTAATAATTCAGTTTAAGATGATTCATAAAATAAATAATTAAAAAGAATTACATTATGATATACTAAGTCAGAATTTTTAGGTTAAAAATCAGAAGTTTAAGTTAAGTTTAAGTTAGTCTCTAAAAATAGTGAGGTCTGAAATTTTACATTTGGATATGCTTAATGCTTTTTTGATAAGTTTGAACTTAATCCTCATATTAAATTATGTTTTCAGTTTTAAAATTTTAAGACAATTTAAAGAAAAAATAATATTTTTAAAGTTTAAGATGATTTATAAAATTATATAAATAACAGAAAACACAATGTTAATTTCTATTTCCTTTTTTTTTTAAATAATTGACTCTACTTAATTATCTTAAGTAAGGTCGCCATTCCAAATTGTAAATTTTAAATGCCATTTTGTCATAAATATTTCAAGTCATTTCAAACCTTACTACAAAGTTCAACATTAAAACTTTAACTTTGCATCTGTCATGGTATATGGCCTTTTGCTGCCCACCTGCACTACCCTCATAGGAAGCCCCCTAATGCACTTTATGTTACTTTGGAAACGTTATTTTGTCTTGATGAGCAAACGTGACATTGCCATGATTGGCCACAAGGTGTCACTAGTTGTTTTATAAAAATACACTGCAGCAGTTTAGTGTGTGTTTGTCTCTGAGCTCGCGCACACCAGCGCGTGGCCGTTCACGTGACTCACCACGAGCCCAACCCTGCCACGTGACTTAAATCTCAGCTTCCTCAGTCATTGGCTGGTCGCTAACCAATCACACGCCGGCATGCAAAATAGACAGCCGATCCGCGTGACTTTAGGCGGTCCCAAACGTCGAGCTTGTGTTGAACAGCCTCGTAAGAACACGCCTACTTCCGGTTCCCAGCCGACTGAGACAGGAAGGAAAATGACTGAAGGAATAAAAAAAAGACCCGCCCCCTATTGTAGTGCCTTAAACAGAACCCTGTAATTTCCTGAAAAGACGTTTATTGAAAACAAAATAACTTTTAAATTGGAATTATTATCTTGTTAAACTGAGAAATTAAATGGCAAAAAAAAAATCTAGAATAGGCATACATTCAAGAAATTGTGTTTAAAATAGATACTTCATTTTAAAATGACTAGAAACATTTCTATCAGATTTAAAAGATTTATGTTACATTTAAAACCAGGTATGATTACAAACCAAAACTTATAACATTTGTGCTTTCCTGAAATTACATTTAATAAAAAAGAAGAAGGAGAAAAAAATAGAAATTGTATAATTTTCTGTAAATACACATATAAAAAATAAATAAATGATCATTAATAATAATAATTATAATTAATTAAGGGTCTGGGTTCGATTCCCGGCCAGGCTCGATTCCCGTCTCTGTGTGCATGGAGTTTGCATGTTCTCCCCGTGCTTGGTGGGTTTCCTCCGGGTACTCCGGTTTCCTCCCGCAGTCCAAAGATATACAGGTTAGGCTGATTGGCATTCCCAAATTGCCCATAGTGTGTGAATGTGTGTGTGTGTGTATGTGTGTGTGTGTGCCCTGCGATGGATTGGCACCCTGTCCAGGGTGTACCCTGCCTTGTGCCCTAAGCCTCCTGGGATAGGCTTCAGGTCCCCGTGACCCTAAATACACGATAAAGCGGTGTAGGAGATGACTGAGTGAGTACACACTTTATTTGCTTTTATACTAAAAAACTAATAAATTGTGTCATTTGCGGTAATTACTCTTAAACGAAGGTGTAAAAAAAAAAGAAATTCAAACTATGACATTTAATGAAAAAAGCAGGAATTTGTACATTTTTCGGAAATTACTTTTAAAATGAGATATTTATTATAATTACTAATATTACTATTATTAATATTAATAACATTATAATAAGAATAATAAAACAGCTTTAGGAATTGTGTACATTTCTCAAATGAAACTTTTAAATGAAGTTGTTTAATGGTAGTGATGTGTCCTAATGATGAGTGTATGTCTGTGCGCCCTCCAATAGATTGGCACCCTGTCCAGGGTGTACCCCGCCTCATGCCCTTAGTCTCTTGGGGTGGGCTCCAGGCCCCCAAAGACACTGTGAACAGGATTAAACAGTACAGACAATGAGTGAGTGAGTGAAAGTGAGTGTCATGATAATCCATCTGAGTTTTCCATCATTAATATTAGCACTATTAGCTAGCACTGGTTAGCACTGTCGCTTTGCACCATCTCAGGGTTGAGGGTTCGATTCCTGCCTTGATTCCTGCCATGGCTCTGTGTGCGTGGCGTTTGCATGTTCTCCCATGCAGACAGGCAGATTAGGTTAATCGGCATTGCCAAATTAATTAATTAGGTTATCTATCTATCTATCTATCTATCTATCTATCTGTAGACTGATTCAGTTGAATGATTAATAATTAAATTTACAGCAATGTTTCAAATTCATTTCTTCATTAGTTCAGTTAACAAAATGGGTGAAATGTACACAATATTACTCTGTAATAGGACCAAATCACACTTGGGGGATTATTATTATTATTTTTTGTCCTCAGTTTTCAGTTCATGTCTTTTCTCTCCGATTTCTGAACAGATTTTTCCCCCACTATAAATTCCTCAAATGCACTGCCTTCTTTAGGTTTGATTTACAGACAGTTGTGGTTCTTTTTGAACTTTTCGTTCTTCTCAAACCCGTCTTTGTTGGTTTGTCCTTGTGGTTTAGCTTGTTGTCACGCGTTGAGATACACCCACACCACACAAGGTTTGACGTTGAAAACACGCTTGATGCAAACCTTTGCACCTAAGATAGAGATAATGGTTCTAACACCACAGTGTTGAGACAGACGCGCCAATATTTTAGAAATAAGCAAAAAGTTACCTAGGACAAACATTTAAAGATTTACTTTACCTGCGATTTGTGGTGTAATAATAAGGCATTGTGTAGTGTACAGGACAGTCAAGTTAGGTCAAGTAGGCTTTTATCAATGTCATTTCAACATTTTAACAATGTCATTTCAATGTCATCAAAGTCAAAACAACATCAAACATATCTATCGCCTGGTTATCATTAACAAATCTGACCAGCAAACACATCATCCATGTTGCTCTTGTCTGTGTCATGGGGAAATAGAGGAGATTAGCATTATTATCACTCTTCCCTGTTTGAGATCTTGTCGATGACTTGATTATCACACTAAGTTTTCATGTGTGGGATTTATCTGCTTGTGATGTGAGTCATTTCAGCGCATCATCACTGACATGGCGCAAGTCCGCCCTGGAGCAATGAGAATCGGCCAGGTTTTTCATTCCAGATTTAAGATTTAAGATTCACTTCTGTCACACAACAACATTGGACCATAGTGAATAAAATGGCAGACAAGAGTACAAGACTGGACGAGTGAGTTTTGCTATAATTCACCTGGGTGACTTGTGTATGTTAAAGGCGAATTATGTTTCCTCATTATCGTTAACAACACAAGTAGACTTGGGAGTCTCATTAGAGTGGAATGATATATCAAATATATAAACTGTTCAGACCAGTCCTTACAAAGCATCAAGATGAATCACTGACTTAGCTGTTCGGAGACAAATTGTCCCTGAACTAAACTTTGAGCCGAGGTCTGAGATAAAGAGTTGATAAGTAGAGATAGAGGTGTAACGGGTGAGAAGGTCCATGTGGCCTTTATAAGGAAAGTCACTTTTTAATCATTTCTGGACAGTCTCTAGTGTGTGTAGATACAAAAGCACTTCATACACTTATAAACAAATTAATTATAAAATTATAAAACCTGAACTTTGAATATTATTCCTGGTGGTATGACCTACCCTTTGGCCCGGGGTTCAGCTTCACCCAAGAGTCTGCATTTTATTATCCCAAAACAGACACAAATCTGTTTTTAATCAGACAATTAAGAGAGTCGCAACATGTCAGTGCCAGAAGAAGAGGAAGTTCTCTGTTTTTGCCTGGAATTTTTTTTTTATTTTTTATTTTGGAATATTGATTTTGTGAAAATACTAAATCTTAGGGCTGGATCTGTTCCGACTGTCTGAGACGCAACCTATCCTATCCATATCCTGTAGCCATAAGTGGTGCTATTTTTAAATGATTGTTTATTAAGCTTGTTTGTTGCATTGAGGCCCACTTTTACTCTAATGTTGTTAACAATAGTTTGTATTGTAGGATAGTAATTAGTGGTTAACACTGTCGCCTTGCACCGCTAGTGCCCGGGTTCAATTCCCACCTCGGGCCTGTGTGCATGGAGTTTGTACTGTATGTTCTCCCTGTGCTTGATGGGTTTCCACTGGGTACTCCAGTTTTCTCAAACAGTCCAAAAATGTTCAGATTATATTAATTGGCATTCTTAAAAGTGTGTGAGTGAGTGTGGATGTGTGTGCCCTGTGATGGATTAGTAACTAGTCCAGGGTGTACCCCGCCTCATGCCCTAAGCCTCCCGGGATAGGCTTCAGACCCCTGCGACCCTGTAGACGAGATAAAGTGATACATACGTAGGTGTGAAACTATTTAAGCCAATTTCATGGGCTTTAGTAGCAACAGATGCACTGTGTGTGTGTGTGTTTGTGTGTGTATTCAATTGTATTTGTATATATATTTAACAATTGACATTGTCTCAAAGCAGCTTCACATAATCAAAAGAATAATTTAAGTTTGTATGAAATGTAAATGTGTATGAATCAAAATGATAAGACCTGATGAGCTGATGAGATGTCCCTGATGAGCAAGCCAAGGACAATAGCAACAGTGGCAAGGAAAAACTCCCTGAGATGGTAATAGGAATAAACCTTGAGAGAAATCAGACTCAACAGGGAACCCATCCTCATCTGGGTGAAAACGGATAGCAAGGATTTATCTGCATCATACTGTTCAGTTTAACAGGAGATGTGTTTAAGTTAAAATGCAGTCCAGTTTGTTCTTGGAGGTTCATAATATGAAGTGTCTGCATCCTTTGATTAAAGTAGGTGTGGCAGATCGTAAGACACTAGCAGTTCACTTAGATACTGCGGCGAGACAGGGAGCCAATGCAGTGTGGATAAGATAAGGGTGATGTGCTCATATCTGTTCGGTTCTAGTGAGAACGCTCGGTGCTGCATTTAGGACTAACTGAAGCTTGTTTATGCACCTAGTTGTAACAGTAAGGCGTTACAATAGTCCAACCTAAAGGTGATAAAAGCATGAACTAGTTTTTCTGCATCCTTTAGTGACTATATATTTCTTATATAAAGTGTGTTTTTTTTTTTTTTTTTGATGATATTCTCTAATAACCGCTTTAGTTATATAAAATTTAAAAATGAGACTGATGCACAGGTACATCTCCAGTCTGTTTCTTACATTTTCTTAGAAGGCTAATCTTCCCTTCATCTGTTGCTCCAGATTTTACACCGGGAAAAATGGTCAAGAGGAGGAAACACACCATGGATTGGACGCTAGTGCATTGCAGGGCACCGAGTGCACACACACACACGCAAACACACATGAACTCTCATGTTAGTGCCAGTTAAGAGAAACATTTCATGGCCTGGCAACTGTTCTGGAGGCGAGATGACACCAGAGAACCTGGTAACCCACCTCCACATATCCACCCAGTCACAACAAGGAGGTGTCTCTTTACCTCCCTGTCAGTTACGTTGTGTTCAGACAGTGTGTGCACTTGGGTTTTTCTGGGTGTGGCTGTATTTGTCTAGATTTAGAGTTTCACAGTGCCTAGCCTTAGGTGACTGTAGACTATAAACACTTGTTGTTGTTCTTTTGCTATTTTAAACAATTCTGTGTTAATCTGATTTGAATTGTGCACATTTCCTGCTAGATTACAATTTTTTTCATAAAGGCTCTACACCACGCTTTGAGTAGTATCTGGCTGCATGTCTAGACTGTGTACATTACTGATTCATTTATCATACCAAAAGCTGCTTCCTCACTGACACAAGGATGTGCTGTTTTTACAACAGGTTAAACCAGTATGAACTGGGTTCAACACTATGGTTTTGCATAGGACACACCCTAAAGAGCATAAACACCATAAGTCCTTGTCCTCTGTAACATGAGCAGCTTAAAGCTTCCATACAATAGACCAGGCAGATGAGATGACTGCCAAATGGCTTATAGGCTTCTGTCCTGCTTTTGTATGACAGATAAATAAATAGATTACCTTCTGCGTTGATGAATTGTCTATAACAGCATCATTGATAGTAGTGCTGCTGCATATAACATAACTTATTTATTGCAACAACACATTATTGTTTCTAAAGAGACTTGAGTGAAGATGCAAATTAGTCTAGTTGTGGCTTGAAAAGTGAAAATTTGTATGAAGAACATCTATCAGTACGTTTGCAGGTCACTATACATTTCACTCCTTCTTTAAAAGAAGGAAAAAGAGGAGTTTATGAGTTTATGAGTGATAACGTTCACTAGCTTGTTTACTGAATATTCCACATCCTGTTGTTGATTATTTTCCTATAACAGCAAATCCTGCCATATTTTATTCAATATTTATTTGTTCAGTAGTTTTCTGTTTTATTATACAGTTTAAACTGTTAATAGAAGTGAAGATATTCAATACAGTATTAGAACTTAGCTGTGATTTGAAAAGGGGGAATTTCCATTACAGCACATGACAAGAGTCCTGTGTAAAGCAATTTAAGCCTAAAAATAAAAAAAGGAGATAAAATGGTGAATTGGTGACTGTTTTGTGGAAGTTGCTGGTGATTCATACATTTAAAAGGAATCATTTTTGGTTGTATAAGAGCAATAAAACACACAGGTTAAGATTTTAATGTCCTTTTTACATTTTGTAAAGGTGCGTTATTTTTTCTACACTTAACAAATACCCTCCGGCCTATTTCAATTTAAAAAGTTGAAATTGTCAAGGTAAAAGCAAGGTAAAATGGTGAAGTGATGACTGTTTAGCTTCTAAAATGTAAGTGATAACAGGAACCAGCTTGTTCTGTGGGAGTTCCACCATATTAAATGTAATTAAGGCGGCATGGCGACCTAGTCATTAGCACTGGGACCTCGCACCTCCAGTGTCCTGGTTCGAATTCCTGCCTCGGGTCTGTGTGCATTGAGTTTGCATGATCTTCTCGTGCTTGGTGTTTTCCTACGGGTACTCTGGTTTCCTCCCACTGGCCAAAGACATACAGGTTAGGTTAATAGACATTGTCTGTAGCGTGTGAATGCGTGTGAGTATGTTGAACGAATGTCATACCAAGGTCGTGAAAATATGAATAAATACACAGATCATCATCGGCCATTATTCCCTACAGACGCTCCTAAATGGATGTGTGGAAATGTAATTAAAAATGTATAAAAAGAACATATTGGTGATTAATAAATAAAAAAATGTGTACATAGCTGTTTTATAAGAGAAATCAAACACGCAGGTTAAGCTTTTAATGATATTTTTTACATTCTGTGAAAGTGCTTTGATTTTCTCTACACTTGACAAAATACTTCAGTCTATTTTAATTTGAAAAGTGGGAATTTTCATTACAGGACATGACAACGTGTGAGTTAATCCTAATCCTAATTATTTTAAAAGAAAGGTAAAATGGTAAAGTGATAACATCAAGCAGTTTGTTTTTTCATGACTCACTCTCACTCACTTAGTCATCTTCTATACCGCTTTATCCTGTATACAGGGTCACGGTGGGCGGGGTATACCCTGGATGAGGTGCCAATTTATCGCAAGGCATACACACACATACCCACACTCACACACGACGGGCAATCTGTGAACGCCTATTAGAAAAATCTGTATGTCTTTGAGCCATGGGAGGAAACCGTAGCACCTGGGGGAAACCCACCAAACCCACCCATGCACCAAGTGACAAGCGCTAACCACTAAGCCACTGTAACGCCTGAGTTCCTCGACATTAAACGTAACTAAAAACATAAACACAACATGTTGGTGATTAATACATCATTAAATTGATTAATACAATTTTATAAAGGTGTCATTTTTTTGGGGGGTAATTAGTGGTTGTATAAGAGGAATAAAACACACAGCTCGTGCTTTAATGATATTTTTATAT
Organism: Clarias gariepinus; assembly: GCF_024256425.1. Classification (NCBI taxonomy): domain Eukaryota; kingdom Metazoa; phylum Chordata; class Actinopteri; order Siluriformes; family Clariidae; genus Clarias; species Clarias gariepinus. The sequence goes on from NC_071115.1 coordinate 4,787,544, forward strand.
TCTGTAAAAGTGCTTTATTTTCCTCCATGTTCGACAGATTGTCTCCAGCCTACAACAATACAGCTTTTTTCAAGGTTTATAGCACAACAAAAAGTTTCTAAAAAAATATTTTAATGCAGTTGTTTAAAAAAAGTGAGATTCTCATGACAGGACTGACTGAAACGAACAAAAGGAACCTAGCATCAGGCGAGCCTTTTGTTGTTGTGTAAGTCGTCCATAAGCGCCCCGCCCCCTTTTCTAAAAGAAAAATCCCCAGCCAACCAATCATGTTCGATCTTCCCCGCTGTTGCTATAGGAAGTGACGTCGGCACGTACACGTCGTAAAGACGTCAGACGTAGACGGGCTGTAAAAACGGCAGAGCGACGGAAGTGGGGTAAAGAAGGTTCCGGTGTACACATCTAAATCTGTAATTTTCTTCGCTCTCCAATGTAAAGTAAATCCGTATTCATCCTTTTTAAACGCTTCGTTTTTAACAAGAAAACACCTGGAGCATAAATTTGACGCTTCAGACTTCATGTCGAGACCGATATTGTGACGGTGCGATGTTCGGAATGTGAAAAAACAAATGGTGAAAAAACTCGGACAATTATTGAAGGAGAATTAGCTTTAGCGTTAGCTTCTGTGTAGCTTAGCTCAGCTGTTGGAGCCTGGGATAGGGGCTTTGAGGACGGAACAGAACGACAGAGAATATATATTTCACGTATTATTGTTTTTTATATATTTTTTAATCAGTGTAATTACATAAACGTTTCGATTTATATATTTTCTGCTAAAGCTAGCTGTTTTGCTAGCTGTGTAATTGAGTTATTTTTATACGATGGAGTTGAGAGTCGGGAACAGATACAGGCTCGGGAGGAAAATCGGCTCGGGCTCGTTTGGAGACATTTATTTGGGTGAGTAAATTATTTTTTTAAACATTAAACTCATGTTAATTAAAAACACTGTATGCGTGTTTGGTTAGGTTAACGTTATCTAGCTTGATATGTCAGATTAGTTGAAACGTCTAACGAACGCTCTCGAGCTAGTTTTCTGTGTGTCCGTTAACATTTTAAATTCAATCAGATTTCTGTCTTTCGAATCATTTCCTGAAGCCAATCTGGTTTATTTAGCGATTTTTCCTAGGCTCCAGACTACACCGTGTTACCAACTCAGTCGAGCTTCTTTGCTTAGCCTTCCTTCCTGTTTGTTTAACCAGGTTAGCTGGCTAGCTTTAAGGATTAACACTGCTAGTTAGCAGCTTGAACTATACACATATTCTGGTAATACTCACGACACACTGTCCTTTCTACGTCATCAGGCGTTCATAATGTTAGATAACGAAGAGGGAAAAAAACGTGTTCAATAATAGTAAAACAGCACAAGATAATGTGTTGGATATTTCACACACAAAAAGGTGTTAGTGTACATGAAACTGCAATCATACACACTTGCACACCTCCTATACATATATGTATACACCCTTATTCAGCTTCTGGAAACATGAATATATAAAGCTTTTATATGCTCTCACACCCTTTTTTGCACATCACAATAACGTCTTGTATACACTCCTACACAAATGTCTCCTACATGTGCCTTATACACTCATGCGTTTTTACACTTTCATACATTTATAAATTTTTGTATATACCCTCTATGCAACTGTTATTCATAATCATGCCAACTATTTGCACTGCTAAACATTGATTCAGCAGTTAAAACTTTTTATAGAGACTAATAGTGTTTATAAAAGTTTTAAACATTTATAAAGCTATTATGCACCTTTTATGTTTATTCCCCTCTTTTACAAACCTAAACACTTCTTATACCCTCTTAAAACTATTATATGCACTTCTTTACCTCTTCTACAGACCTAAACACTACCTATACATTTATAAAGCTTCTGTACACACTTATGAAAAGCTTATATGCTGTTATACAGTTATACCCTCTCAAACATGGATACCGTGCTTATACACTCATTAATACATCTATACGTTTATAAAGCCATACATGACTTAATTAGCTCTTCTACAGCCATAAGCAATGTCAATACAGTCTTTTACGTCAATATTTCTTTTACATGCTCATGCAAGCTTATTCAGCCCTGATACACCCTTCGTATACATTCATAAAGCCCTTGTATACACCTGTTCACCCTCCTACTGATTTAAACACCAGACACACTCTCTCATACATTTAATGCCTTTTAAATAATTGTATAGCTCTTGTACAGATGAATTTATAAAATATACATTTATAAAGCCTTCGCATGTTCTTATATATTCTTATACATTTATAAAGGACTGAGACATGCTTGTACATGCCTATATGTACTTGATCAGCTCTTTCACAGATTTAAACATGCCTTTTATGCTCTTATGCATTTATAAGCCCATTACACACACACACAATTTATACACTTGTATGTGCATTTGTACATATAATGCATGCTTGTACTCAATTTTGTTTGCACTTTTGTACAAATCAGACACCTAAACGTGTCCATACACTTTTTAAACTGTGGTGTGGTAATGTGCCAAATTTTATGCTGCAACACAAAAAATGAAACGTGAAAGTAGCGTAGATTTAAAAATTCTTTTTTATATTTATAAAGTTACTGTGTAGTGTAAAGGATCCTCAATTGTTCCAAAACAGTTACTGTAAACTCCCTAATTTTTTAACTGTTTATTGAATATACATCATCGATTCTTTTACAATTTTTTTTGTCCCTATCCCCACATTATTGCTAAGTTACAATGACTTTTTAATAAGACTAACGTTTAAATACCCTTTACAGTAAATACATTGTGTGCTGACCTCAGAGTCCTAGTATGCACTGTGGATCCATGAGGTGCTTGAGTTCATGCTCTGTAAGATGCATAATAAAAGTTTGACAGTCTAGTGCAAGTTTGAAGGTAATAACTCTTTCTCAAGGTAATATTAAAGTGCTGCTGCATCCCTCTGTTTCAGTAGAGACGATGAAGCAAGGGCTAAATCCCACTTGCCACGCTGTCCGCATGGGAGTTTTTTTTTTTTTTTGTTTTTTTTTTGCGTAATCTCTAAGCTAGAGAAAGTGAATACGACCAGCCTGCAGAAGAAAGACTTATATGCCTGCAAAGCTCATCAATTATCGGTTAAATATACAAGCCGTTCCTAAACCTCATTTTGACTTGATTTTTATGCTAATTATCTTAATCAAGGCTAACAAGATGTCCCTAACCATTACACACATCTCCCTCAACATGCGGCACTGACGTCATTAAGAATACACTAATACAGCTTTGCTTTAACATATTAAAAGTATTTGAGACTTGTACCAAGCTAGAAATTTGTTTAGGTAAGCAGTATTTTTGTCGGTGAGGAGTTTTATTTTTTTAAAGTCCTGAGATCACTGGCTGAGAGTGAGTCATGGGAAACAGGATGTGTACACACACTCATGCATGTGTCTACACATACACACATGCAAAACACCCCGTGAGGAAGTCAGTGTCAGGTACCAAGTGATACTCGTTTTGTGGAAATCAAGTTGTTGAGTGGTTGTTGTTGATAAGTGTCGTATATTTTTATCTTGTAAATAGGTTCGTAAATAGTTCTTGTCTTTCTTTATAGAAATATTAAGGTGTGTGTTGTAAATGTGAGTACATCAGAGTGTTTCTTTATCTAAAAGCAATCTTTTGTATGAAGCTCAGTTTTTGTCTCTGTTAAAACCCATAGAGTTTTCTTACCTAAAGTCGTTCTCTTTGTGGGACACCTTGTTGTCCCATTGTTGTAACCCTTAACGGTTCATTGTAGAACAATCCTCCAGGGTGTTTTCCTAAATAAAAGGGTTAATTTGTAGAACGCTTGGGTCGTGTTAAAAAGGCAAAGCTCTGGGGGAACTTCAAGAGGTCTACCAGTGTACGTTCTCATGTAGAAAGCTTAGGTTTTTCCTTCTGGTAGAACCATTAAGTTAGATATGTTTTTTCCTCTCTTTGGTGTGTTCTCATAGCTGAAATCCTTAAAAGTTCTGTGTAAAACCGTACTTCATAACATTTCTTCACCTCAAAGGATTCTCTTGTAGACAGATTGGATGGTGTTCTACTCAAAGTTACTCAAGAGCATTTCCTCACATGGAACATGTAGTCCCCATCTCTTTTGGAGAACTGTTCTGTGAAGAATCTTGATCCAGAGCGTTTTTCTATCATCTGGCAGGGTTCTATTGGAATCTTTGTTTGCGTTTTTCAAAGGTTTCTTGTTCACCAAGAAGTGTTGGTTCTGGTGCACTGATGATGTAATTCAATCTCCGCTATCATCACTCGCCTTTTCAACCAGCTGCTCCTCTCTTTACTTGCCCGATCCGCCCTTGGGAGTTCATTAGTGGAGACCAAAATGGAGCCCCTGGTCAGTCCTCAGTGTGTGGGGTTTGCACAGGTGGGATGAGGCTAGTGTAGCTGATAACGAGGCATTTGGAAACTTTTGGCATGTCTTAAGGCAGTTCCTCATACCTGCGTCACAAATCAGCAGAGATAGTGATAAAGTTGAAGCTCTGTGTCTATTTGTCAACATTTAGCGATAAAAGCATGTCGCACGGTCAGAAACCACGTCAGGAAGTCGATACGAGATAAAGTAGAGGTTTGTGTCGTGGTGGATGGAAGCTATAAGCTTGCTGTATATGCTGGCTCCCAAAGCGGAGTCAGAAAAACACCCTAAATTTTATTTTGCATCGCTGTTTAAACAAATAGCTAGCATAGCAGAACGTGCACTATTTTCCACATCATCTTCATTTTGTTAAAACTCTTCCCGTGATTACTCAGTGTCTGGGTTCCTCTAGAAGGAAAATTATTGTAATTTATGTCAAGATTTTAAGTTTTTCATTTGATGACCGCTCAAAGCTGTGGTGCAAATCAAACTGAGTAAATGTTTGGCAGAAAGCATGCTTTCACTGATTGAGTACATTGTGTTGTGGAGATCTGGACCAAGAAACTGATTTGTGTAATTTATTACTGTTGATTTCACTCTGCTGCTGTACTGTTTAGGCTTATCAAATTTGTATAATTTTCTCTGTGCACTTACGAAATACTTTGCTTGCGGTTTGTGTTTCTGAACAATAGTTATAACTAGTGATGCACCAGTGGACTGTCCCGTGACCGCAATAGGCTGGTCATCACCGGTCAGTTTTGTATATAACTAAATAGGGATGCACCGAAATGAAAATTCCGAAAAATGGCCGAAAACCGATACCGAAACCGAAAATGGCTTCATTAAAAAACATGTTTAAAATATTTTCTTTTTGTTTGTATTAAAAAAACTACAAATTGATTAAGCAATCAAACTAATATTGATAATAAATAACAGTAATAAGGCTGTTTAACAATAACAAAACTTGCTTCCAAGTGCTTCCAAACCGCCGACATACTCCGTGTTTGATGCGTAATGACAGCGCGAACGAGACGGGAGGATGGGAGATTTCGGCTTTTATTTTCGGCGCTTTCTTATCGAAACCGATAATGCTATTTCGGCCGAAAATTTTCGGCGGCCGAAATTTCGGTGCATCCCTATAACTAATTGTTCACAAGCCCACACAATGAACACATCTGCTCCCTCATGCGGGGGTCACCTCGTAATGGTGAGTGTGCAGTAGTTCAAAAGGTCTTGTATACTGTCAATTATAATAGTTCTTGTAGGGGAGGGGGAAAAAGTTGCATTCAGACAAAAAAATAATATAAAATTGGTAATCGGAAACCGGTACAGACCAAAAAAATTCAGTTCAGCTCTAACATTTTCAGAGTCATCTAGAGAGGAACATATAAACTTGAGGTAATATTGAGAACCTTAAGGTGTATTTATAAAAAAAAAAAAAAAATTCCAAGCCTAAAAATACTGTAACTAAATGCTTCGTAGGAAATAAGGGAGACAGAAGGAAAATGAGACAGTTTGTGACAGCCAAGGAGGGAATTGGTTACAGAAATATGAAAGCAGAAAGATATGTATCCAAAAAGTCTATTGTTCGAGTTTTATTCATCACAGCATCGTAAAGTTACAACATACTATGAAACCGATTATTATCAGCTTATACCCATTTTCAAATTTTTTTTTCCTGCTCAAATTTTCACCCTGGTGCTTGACCACTTTGAGCTCATCGCTTGGCCGTCTCTCTGGGATTTGAGTTCCGGGATGATTTTGTCCAGAGCGCGTGAAACGTGTGTTTTTTTTCTTTTTTTTTTCTCGGTTCTGGATCATTGTAGCCACACGGCAGTGCCAAGGAAATGTCCCAAAGGGCCGAAGAACTAATCCTGTACAGATTGCTCAACATGAGCAGAAAGGCCTGGAAAGCACATGAACAAAATGCTCCTGGAGTTTGTGTTTAGATATACTTCCTGATTAATCAGTCCTGGCCAACGTTTGACATAAAGCTACACTCGCGCGCAGTGAGAGCCTAGAAATCAATCAGCTGGGGATGCAACAAACCACGCAAACATGGCTCTGTAATTTATCAATTTTTTTTAAGGCATTGAGACTCCTCACAGTACTTTTTAAATGTAAATTTTTTTTTTACTTTATATAAAAAGTGTATCCATGTGTGATGTGATGTGGGCCTTGACAGAGTGCTTTAAATCAGTTTGTGATGATGTGCTGCAACTCGTGTTTTTAGTGCGACTGCTCAAAAATAAAACCCCTTAAATAACCAGGGCATTGAAAAATGTGCCGGTGCAGGTGATGCGTCACGGTGTCCTTAATTGCCACAGAACAATTACGAATTACAAAATGTTATGCAACGCGGAGATTCAGCACGCGTACTGGAAACAATCACAACCTACTTATTGTGGTGCTTATGTAAAAAGCCCCCATGCTTTCCTCAGGCTCCTCACACCGAGGGACGACTCTACTCTGAAGTGCAGCTGGGGCGTGACTAGCTTGGGCAACACACACACACATTGCCAAAGAGTTTTTTTTTTTCTTTTCCCCCTGAAAAAAAAATCACATTAACTCAACATTTTTGTGCTTAATAATTAGTTTTACCATCATGATGTCAGACCAGTTTTTTTTCCCTTCTACAGCATGTAGATGAGTATGTGTTATGCTTTATTGCATAATAAAGCTGCAGTTTTGCTGATGCCATCTAAAAATGATCTGTCAAGCTTACATGCACACGCACTCAGTGGTGTTTTCTGTTTCACCCACTTTTAAGCCAAACTAGCAGAAACACCGGTTTGGAAAGTGTTGACATGTGCCTCTTGATCTGATCACAAGTACACCTTGCCAAGTACAGGCATGTGCACAGTGCGACGTGTTGCACTTGATCATTCAGACCACGTTTGGAGATGATCTGGAATGCACGTCGCCATTTGTAGAGTGAATGTGTCAAGCGAGGTGGTTACCTGCTATATAGTGTGGCGGTATTTTTTTGGATTTTTTCCCTAGTCATGCCAACCTTCTTTACTCCTATGCTTGTGTTACTAACCAATCACACAGTACTATAGTCATTTATTCTTTTGTTAAACTTTGTTTTATGAATGGATTCCCATCGTTATCAGTCTTGTTAATTCTGTGTAAAGCTAACTAGCCATGCTCAAGTTTGTTTTGAACCAAAACGTAATTTTTACTCATGTCAACCAGCCAAAATGAAACCTTAATGTCTCTGTACACAATGCTTTTGCTTGATAAATATTTATAGTATGTTTGCATCAAAATGATGAGGTGAACAGTAAGGCCTACATAATGTGATGTATGACATAAGTGATGTGAGGAAAATACTGCTCTGATCTACTTTAAATTGTCCACGCTGAGTTTCTGGGCTAAAGAGAGAGCTTTCATTTATTCTGTAATGTTTATAAAATCAGTGAAAGTAAACTTTTATGAAAGTTAACCACGAACAAAGGAAAATCTTAATATTGATGGGCAGATAAATTATCGATTTTAAAGTACGTCTCAAACGTTTGTAAATACTAGCTGGCCTACGATGATATACTTCTACTTTGACAGCTCTGTCATGTTTGTCATGTTACTATATTTAGTAAAAGACTCTGATGAAAGTAATCACAGTTGATGTACCTGTACATAAATACACAAATTTGTGTATCCAAAGTTAATTGCTGCTCATCTGGTTTGTTTTTAAATTGAACCAAATGTATACAACATAAGATTTAGATGAGATGTAATTTATTTACATTATTTCAATACTTACTGCTCACCGTATATTGTATTGTCCCTGGCTACAGGTGGCTAAATTTTATATTTATATATATCAACCATCATTTTGTCAGTAACACTTGGCAATGATTTTCTGTTATCTTGGTTGCGGTTCCTTTTAGATCAGGATTTGCCCCCATTCCCCCTACGCCCCCCCCCATGCCCCCCCACCCCCCAGAGTCGAGGGAGGAGGAGCGCAGCTGCTTTGGGTTTAAAATGGACGAGCATATTGATCTGCTTCCTGTAAGAGTCATTGGGTTTTTCAGTCTTGTTTTGCATCCTGAAAAGTCATCTTTAACGCTAATTTACATTTTCAAATTCACGTTCATCCTTGGAAAGTCAGAAAATGTAAATGTGACCCCCCCCCCCCCCCCTTTTTCTTTTTTTTTTTTTTGAGTTGGGACAAATTACAATGTTGTCTATAAACCAAGACGTATTCCGATTTATAAAGGAGCTTCATATTGTGTCATTGTTTAGCTAAATACATGTTTTTTTTTACTGGCGATATCACTGATCCAGTATCTGACATTGGGTTATCTGGTTGATACCAACAAGAAAATATAAAAAAACTTTATATTTACAATATTAACAAGAGTATAAAATAACTTCTCAATTAATAGAAAGAAATAGAGCCAAATTCATAAAAAGCTTAGGTGATAAAAAAATAATAACAAGAAATACAAGGAAAGAACGTAAAAAATCCCAAATTTTGTAAGGTTAGGTGTAAAATTTATTTTATTGTGGGGAATTTTTAATTTTTTGCAATAAAGTTACGGTAACGATGCGTCAAGATGTGATGTTTTTAGTTATTTCTCCCCTCAATCTATAACCATATATTTGTTTCAGTTAAAATCCCAGAGAAAATTGCTTTCGTACTTAAAAGGTTTTATATAAATTTTTTATAACAATTTCCAGCATTATTAAAAAAATGATAAATATTTTTTTTTGTTTGGTTTTTCTATACAATTTACATTTTTTCCTAATATTTCTATTATAAAAATATTTAATTTTGTAGATGCTTCTCAGAGGTTTATTGCTTGACAGTTGTTCACAAACCTGTTTATCTTGTAAATTATCAGTCGTATTGCGATACAGTATTTTGTCATATCACCTGCTGCTTTGTATTAATACAGAGATGTTTTTGCTAGTTTTGGCATTCTTATTCTAAGGTGATTTATTTTTAATATTTAAAAAGGGCATCGTTGCAAGTGCAAGGTGTCATGTTAAAGTCCTAGTCGCTTTGTTGCTCATGTTTGTAAAACAGGTTTAAATATTCAAAATAAGCGTTCAGGAAAAGAAATTCCACTCAGTCGTGCTGCACATAGTTGACTTTACACTCTCTCTGCTTGTCGGAGGAGAACGCTGGTTCCTTGCGAGTGAAAGCAGAGCCGTCACAGGAACGTGTCTGAACTTGTCTCGGGGTTTATCAGTTTCGTCGTCGGAAGGATTCGCCCTACTGAATGTGTTTCTACACATCTACGTTGCGCTGCCATGCTCCTTCACTCTTTACACTGTTCTGCTGGCTTGAAAATTTATACGACGTGCGTGTCAAAATTTACAATGTAGGAATAAATTACTTTTTTAATTTTGTTTTTCTCCCCAGTTTGACAGCTTATGTTTCATATTGGGTCACTTCCTGTTCCAAAGTTTTATTAGATTTTACTTTAATATGCGTTGGCCAACATTATTGTTAGTATGACACTTTTTTCCCTGCCCATGTTTGCGAATTGTTTTATTTAGGATTTTCTGTTCAAGTGTTGTTTAAGCCGCTGACATGGAATTATTACTTACTTGTCCTGTGGGTCCGCTATTTGCCCTCTGAGTATCCCCACTGTGACCCTATATGGATGGTTTTTTTTCTTTTTTCTTTTTTTTCTCGACAGTCTTGCCATGAAAGATTGACAGACAGGAGTGCTGCGCTTTGAAGTTTTTGTTCACCTGTGTGTGTGTGTGTGTACATACTTGGGCTGTGCCCTTGGCTTCCGTTCTGCCCCTGAAGTTAAGAGTATGTTTTTTTATTATTATTTTTATATATAATGAACCCAAACTGTTGATGGTTAACAGCTGTGACAGTCGTGTCAGTTTATCTAAAAATTATTTAATCACTACCCCTCCCCCCCCCCAAAAAAAAAAAACCACAAAAAAACCCGTCACCGGTATAATCCCAAAGCTCAACCAATTTTGAACAATTTAGATAAGCAAGCGTGAAGTTCTAGTACACCTTAGAGGGTGTGGGCGGTCATTTTGGCTTGTAGGAAGCGTTTGAGTCATGTTAAGGCCGTTGTGTTGTGCCAGTGATGTCAGGAAGCACTTTTATTAGAAAGTCTGTGTGTTTGATGAGCGACGGTAGCACTGCGCAATAGGACAATAACGATGTTCTATGGAGACACTTTCTCAATAATGATAAGAGAGAAATGTTTTAACCAGAACGGCTGGTTAAAAGCAACACATAAGGACACAACTGGTGTGTCCCAGTTTTGTATATAAAAATAAAACAAAAAAAAAAAGCAAGTAGTAGTTTGTTTAACCCAAACTGATGATGATTAGACGTCTCATTGTTGGTTCAGTCTTTGTGGTCACATACTCAGTGGAGACGGTGTACTCCTCGACCCCTGAAATGAGACGCACCCAAGAAACAGAAGCTGTGTGGAACGCGAGAGATGAGTGCAGAAGGACTGAGATCAGAACACAGCTGTGTGTAACTCGTGCAGAAAACATCCAAACGGAATCAATGAGTTGTACAGTTCACTTAACACTGTGTTTGAGTTAGAGTTTATATTTTTAATGTTTATTTATGTTCGATCAATGTACCAGTTCAGTTAGAACTTGCTTTCTTTATTTAATATGTCTCAAAGTATTTAAGGCATTTTAATGTGACTCAAACAATATGGGGGAAAAATTGCATCATATCCCCCGCCCTAACAGACGATCCTGGAACTGCAGGAATCTGTGTACTTGATGATGGTTTGCTGTTTGAGATACATGCATGGACAAATCCAAGGCATGCAGCATTATCCTAAAACCTGATAAAAGACACACATAGGAGGTAGTGAGGATACTTAAATTTTAAGTAGACCGTTACCGTAGATAATGCTACCTGGCTTAGTCCACTTCACATAGTGTACCACTTTATGCTTGTTCTGTGCCTTAAAATAGATTTAGAAAATAAAAAGTTTTTTTTTTTTTCAAAAGGAGTGATGCTGCTTTGGTAGTTGTTGTCGTATTGTTTGCCAACATAATTTCAGTTTGATCTGGTTTTCGTTTGTCTTTCTGGCTGTAGTATTGGTTATCAAGTTGCATGACTACTTTGTGTTGTGTTTTTTTTTTTTTATTTGCATTTCCTCATTCCAGAGTGTTTTCTGATTTCTGAAAAGATCAGTCATGTGCGTAAGATCATTAATCCATCCTGAAAAATGGTTTGTACCGCACCTCGAGAACAAGTACGTCTAGTTGCGAACATATACCTTGTATTAAAAAAAACTCTCCTGTACATGCTGCTGTTCTTGTATAGCATATGCATTTGCTAGACTTTGGGTTGAGGTGGCGGGTTCTCTTTAACAGCTCGCTCCTCATTACAAACGACAGCATTTTCCAAAATTCGTCGCCCCTCCCATCGACGATACCAACCTGACGAACATTTCATTTCCACAAGAATTTCCTTGTAAAAGTGCCATGTACAAATCGTGACGCATCCCAGAGTTTGTTGCGCAGACATGTCCATCACCAGGAAGAATAAAATTATAGTTCTTCACAAATCTTTGCGTGACGTGGCTGGAGTGCAGTTCCTGTAAAGATTGGTTTTGTTAATTTTGGTGGATACCAAACCTGGAACAGACTGAACAGTTTTTCTGTACTTTTCTAGAAAAAAGACAGAACTAGACATAATGTTACGGTGCCATAACTGCTTTACCGTTTCTCCAAACATAAAGTGCACCTTTAAATGAAATTGCATGTTATGTAGCACTGTAAGCCCCTGATTGGTCCGAAACGGACAGAGTTTACATGTAAAGTGTTTAAAATATATATCATTTTTTTTTTTTATTTGCTGTTAAATAATAATAGGCAACAGGAGCTAATTTACTTCAAGAATTAAGTGTAACCCTAAACGTATACAAAAAGCATGACAAGATATTTTAAACTAATTACTATGTTGTAAGAGGATCAAAACACTTCCTGTAACAGCACACTCCTTTTGTTTTGTATGGTGTCTATTGTGATGTTTCCGCTGAACGCCAGGTTCACACACACAGTTAGATTTTTTTATTATTTGCATTTTAAATATCGCAAAAGCGAAGGTCTGGGCAGGGCACTGCATGCGTCTGGCCTGTGATGGTGTGTGTGTGGGGGAGGAGAACGCACCCTCGCCCTTCCCCAGTCCATTCATCACGTCCCACAAATTTGCTATGTGTGTGGGTTGTGTAGAAGGTCGTTACCGTGTTATTTGGAGGTCTTGTTGCTTTGACTCGAACTCGTTTTTCTTGCAGTGTCGCATTACACTCTAGCAGCTTGAGAACGACTGGTTTTAGAGACAAATGCCGAACAGGAGGCGCTCGTGTGTGTAACAGTGGAGCCTCAGCGCTCTCAGCTGGAGCAGGAAATATGGCCTCTGTATATTTCTTTGTGCAGACTCTGAGACTCGAGCAGCTGCTTTGAATATCCTTCGTAATTTCTGCCTTAGGTCTCAGGGCCCGGGTGACGTGTAAATAACTGCACGTTCTTATTTTGCACGTGGCTTTTGTTTTGCTTATACGACAAGCGAACAATGCCAACAATTACAGTCTCGCATTTATTAATGGAACCACACATTGTATACACTAATAGATTATAGTTGGGCTTAATGTTGTGGAACATGTGAGGGAGACAAATTATTTTCTCTTCTTGCTTTTATAGCCAAGATAAACAGTCAATCTGTTACCCTGCTGTCTCTCTTTTCTCTCCGTCACTGTCTCTCTTGTCCTGTCACTATTTCCCTTTTTTCTATTTGCCTGTCTTTCACTCTTGTTCTGTCTGTCTCTGTTCCTCTTTCTAGCTGTCTCACCTTATCTTTCTCCCTCTCTCTCACGCTCTCATTTATTTTAATGAGAAGCCTGAACTCTCATCCCCCCTCTCAGCTGGAAAAGCCTTGTGAATATTTATTTTAACAAAGATATTTTGCTGACAAACTCTTTCGTAAGTGTTAAGCATCTCCTTAAAAAAATTTTGATCAGTGATTTTATGTTTTTGAAGGATCCGAAGTGAAGGTTGAGAATGTTGCCTTCATATTTATCAGTAATATGAAGGTGTGTTAGTGGCACAGAGAACAACGGATGAGAACAGCAGATAGTTAACATGTGTGAAAGAGGCGCGTGAACGTGTGCCATTCTGATTCAGCAGAGGGAAATGAGATGCCTGGGGACGGGGTGTGGTCGCCATCTCAACATTGAGGCGTAACCTCTTACCTGCTAGTCGTGTCCTGTCACGAATATATTACATACGAGATACTTTCTCTCCTGGGACCCCAAACTCTACTGTTGCGTACGTCACAGCTTTATTGTTTCTCTTAATGATTGCCTGGTAACTATGAAAGTTGTTTGGCACAAGATCAGCACTGAATTAACTTAAAATCGAAAATGCGAGTGCTTGTAAAAGATATGAGTGGTTTTGTATTTTTACATTAACATTATTGTTAATTAAATTTTATGTGAAGTTGGTGCAATATCACCACCTACTGGACTGGAGTATTGGCAGAAAAAAAAAAAAAAACAGACTAGAATATTTATATATTTATATAGCAATATTTATGATCAAATTCTTTACGTATACACGTTAGAGTTTATTTTTGTCCTAGTTGAGAATAACTTCGAGAAGCTTTTGATTGGTAAAAAACAATTTGCAGTGATTCTTATGATAATCTTTGATTAAATAATATTTTTAAGACATTGTAAGAGTCAAATGTTTTAGCCATGTTTAATTCTGATTGGTCGAGGTTTTTTAAAGAACAGCAACTTGTACAATCGCTAATTTATTTATGATATAAAGGTTTATAGTATTCACGCAGCGTCCTGTTCCTTATTGAGTTTGTGTGTTCTCTCTGTCTGCTCTCCAGGCACGGACATCTCGGTCGGAGAGGAAGTCGCCATCAAGCTAGAATGCGTGAAGACGAAACATCCTCAGCTGCACATCGAGAGCAAAATCTACAAGATGATGCAAGGAGGAGGTAGGGGGTCCCGATTTAAAAAAAATATTTTTTCCCCCAAGCATGCTTCGGTTGTACAATAAAAGGAAAAGCGCCACCCCGTTGATCACTTGGGTTCTCTGCATGAAGCTCCGCCCACTGCACTGTAGCCCCGCCTCACGGAAACCGAATAACGTTTGGCTGTATTCTGAGGCACCAAATTTGGATTCGTGTTGGAGTTATTTTTTTTTCCTGTTTTTCTCCCTAATTTATTCGTGGCCAATTTCTACCCATCACTAGGGGGCTCCCACATTAAGGCTACTACTACCATTCAGCCGGGAGGGCCGAAGACTATCAGGTGTTTCCTCCGAACTGCGTGACGCCATCTGACCACATCTTTTCGAACTGCTTGCTCACACAACTTTAGGGGCGGAGTAACACACTCGGAGGAAAGCGCTAGCCGCTCCTTCCGCGTGCGCGAGCTCACAGACGCCCCTCATTGGCTGTAGAGCCGTGATTAATGTGGGAGCACGAATTACCGCTCATTCCTCCCTTCTAAAAGAGCTCGGCCAATCGGCTCTCTCTAGACCTATGGCTGTGAGAGGTAACCGCATCACCCGGGGATCGAACCAGCGGATTGTTGATCCGGCTGATAGGGCGAGCACTTTACCACTGCGCCACTCGGGGGCCCGACAATTGCTTTCTTTTTATCTTTTTTTTCCCCTCCATATTTTTTCCTCTTTTTTTCCCCTCTCTTTTTACATTTTGTTTATGTATTTTTTTGCTCAGACTCTTGGATACTGTACTTTGTTTCCTCTGTCTGACACTCTCTCTTTACCTCTCCCTCCCCCCCTTCCTCTCTCACATCCTTTATTTTATTCTCCCTTTCGGTCTTTGGTCTCCCATTTCTTATTCCCTTCTTTCATAATTTCCTCCCATTTCCTCAAGGGCTTGGACTGTTTTTCTCCCATCTCACTCCCCCAATGATTTAATCTCTCTGTACCCCCATGTGTTTTCTCCTTCCTTCCTTTAGTTTTAGTCTCTATTTTTTTCTTTCCACTTGTTTTTTCCCCTTCCTCTCTTTCCTTGCATCAATCTCTCCTTCTCTCTCTCTCTCTCTCTCTCTCTTTCTATCAGTTCACGGGATTGTTTCCTGACTGTACATATTTCCTGAAACTCTCTTTACAGATGAGTGTTCTGTGCTGTCTGGACGTGTTCAGTACCAGTAGTGTTTAGAGCAAATGTTACCATGACAACAAGGCTTAAGTTTAACAAACTTAGCTGTTGGACTTGCACGTGCAGAAGAGTTTTCACTTTTCTCTGTAAATCTCCACTCGCATTCAGTTTTCAGAGCCATGAGAAACGATGGGACATGTCCACATCAGCCTAGCTGCAACCACTTCCACCTCAATCTTTCTCACACACGGTAAATGTAGAACTAAAATGACCAAGAATCTCAACTAAGCACACAAGTTGTGAAAAGTTTATATATATATATATTAGGGCTGCAACTAACGATTATTTTGATTATCGATTAGTTGGTCGATTATGTTTTCGGTTAATCGATTAATCGGATAACGCCTAACCACTTCTTTAATTTGATATTTTGCTTATAACTATTTAAAAAAACATAAATCAGGTATTATTTATGTATAAAAAGAAACTTTTAAAAATGCAAAAGCCACATATAGAGTTTAATAATCTTTAATTTTGACATTTTAAATGAACACCTTAAATGAAAATATAATATATACAGTATAAATATATACTCTCTCTCTCTCTCTCTCTCTCTCTCTATATATATATATATATATATATATATATATATATATATATATATATATATATACACTTTAAAAAATACACTGATATATCCAGTTAATAAGATATAAACAGCTAAAATAATGTAATTTTGTATAATAAAATGATGTATGCATAAGTAAAACCACAGTAAATTACAAGTTAACTTTGTAGTAGACTATAAAAAAACTGTAGAAATGCATAAAGCTAATAGTCACAAATATACTGTTATTTGCATTCGCTGAAAACCACAACATTTACTAAATGTTATATTCTACTGTTATTCGCACTGTGTAAATTAAGCTACTCATTTAACTAATCACTATTGCTCGTGAGGTGATTGCGCAATGTGATGCTAGCGAGTAGCCCGTGAACAGATCTAGCGCGCGACTGTCCCGAAGTTAGCAAACAGTTTAAACAAAAGCACTTAAACTATACAACTTTTACACGATGGAGATACAGTTTTTACCGAACCTGCTGACCTTTCGCCATCCGTAACACCAACACGTTTTCTGTTTAAGTGTTCGTGCATGACATGCCATGAAAGCTCGGTCTTGCATAGCGTGCAGGTTACCGTCTTCTTAGAGGCGTTTAATGTAAATTGCTATCAAACCTTGGAGGACTCGGGGCGCGCGCTTTATCCTGCAGACGCTCCTGTAACATCCACTGCGCGAGCGGCTGTGTATCTGTGTGTATTTGTGCATCTTGTGGTCGCGGTCTTTAGTGACGTTAGCAGCCCAACTAATCGATAACCGCATTCGTTGACAACGAATTTCATTATCGATAATTATCGATTTTATCGATTAGTTGTTGCAGCCCTAATATATATATATATATATATATATATATGTGTGTGTGTGTGTGTGTGTGTGTGTGTATGTAGTTCTTTTTTATTTTTTTTATTTTGTTGTTTAAGTCTATCCTGTTCCTTCTTGCTTCCTCTTTTTCCCCCCCTCCTTCATTGTCATCCCTCACCCACGCGGATTACATGACTGGTTAAGTCCAGATGGTCTGTGTTTAAGAAAGGTGTTTCCTTCTTTATATTCACTCCCCAAAAAATGCCCAAAAGGGGGAAAAAATGATGGTTGCTAGCATTAGCATGCTTTGCATTAGTTAGCCAACAGGACTATAAAGAGATGACGGTGTAAATAAACCTGAGGGGCTATCAGTGGTAATTAAGCCTATTATTAAAGTGACATAAACTATTTTTAGGGGTGTGTGATGCAGAACTAAATTCATTCTGGGTATTTTTAGGCTGAACTTTGATGCACAATGTACAGTATGTCTCAGTATTTTACAAAACGTGTGTGAAGTGTTCAGTTCTCCGTCAAAGTCGTTTGTAAGAGGTATTCTCAACTAGGACACAAGAACTTTTATTAAAGTCCTACGTATTAAAAGATAAACAACAATAGAAATGTAGACTTAACAGCAACAGCAGGCCTAAATGCTCTGAGATAGTTAAAATTTCTACTGATGGAGAGTTAGTGTCATACAGAGGAAATACACATGTTGAGGGCAGAAATATTTTTTTTTTGTTTTTTGGCCTGTAAAGCCTTCGTGGGACAAAGTATAACACCCTTTGTCATGCAGTTTACAGCCCTGATAATGCCATGATAAGTTTCACACGTATTTTTCGTCGCAAAACTTTAACTTGATCGTATATTTTAACATAGAGAGCAAAGGCAGAACAAGCCATTAAAAGTCATTGTGTTCATGCAAGAGTGGGTGTGTCATTATGGCACGAAGGGAGAACGGTAGCGATGGAGATCATCAGGGAAAACCTGATACATTACCATATTTAGATGCTGAGTCAATATGTATCCAAGTATCATGATTAACGAAGTAAACTTGGCTAATAATTGGTGCCTGTCATGCTGGATGCCATGCTGCCTGTTAATGTGTATAGTTTACTGCACACCACTTATAGGATTATAGAGGAACTGCAAAATTTTTACCACCTTAAATGTAAAAGTATATAAAAACAATGTTTTTCGAGTCACTGTGGTAATGCATGTATTGCCCCACGAGAAAAAAAAAACTATGCATCAACTCCCCACTACCCACCCATCCCCGTTTTTAGAGAATGTTAAACGTAATCACACAGGAAACAGGCTATGTAGCAACATCAGACTATATGAATATGAGCAGTAACGTCTCATCACATGTCTCGCAGTAGTTACTATAAAAACAAATAACATATTTGAACACGTACGTTAATATAAACTTTTCATTCATGATAAAGCAGCCAGAGCCGGTGGCCACTGCCTGTGTAAGGTTGTGTAAAAATACAGCGCGCTCCCTAAACAACCAGGACGGAGAATTGAACCGCTCTGTGGTGTGAAATGATTTAAACCCCTGGTCAGGCTTCACAGACAAAACCTCTGGTCTTAAAGATGAACGTGCATCTCATTACAATAATCATCAGGCTGTGGTTTTTCTCAGCTCTGTGGTTTAAGTTACATTTGTCTTTATTTACATGAGGTTGCTATTTAGACACATGGTGTCTTACTGGGAAGGAGGCAAAAGGATGACGTCAACCCTTCCAACACACGTTTATGGACACGTTGCATGCATCCTCATTGCGACTGGATTTCCTGACTTTATTTATCAGTGTGTGTGTTTCCCTTGAGAACAGGAAGCCTAAAGTGAACCTAGGTGAGATATATTTATCCTCCTAAGTGTGCTTGGAAAGGGCTGACCTGGAAGATGCACAAAGGAAAAATTGCTGAGCGGCGAAAGGCTCCACACTGTACAAGGCAAAGACCAGATTTGGATCTCCGTCCATCTCTCTCTCTCTCTCTCTCTCTCTCTCTCTCTCTGTCTCTTGCATACACACACACACACACACACACACACACACACACACACACACACACACACACACGTCAGCTGCAGCCCTCCTGAGCGCTGATGGCTCTTCCGTCTGTTGCTCTTCTCCCTAAATATCATTCGTGTGGTCGTCTATAGATGGAACAGAAATATAAATGTCCTTTACAGATTACAGCTACGCCTAGTGATTACTCTTAAACTCAAGAAATCTTTTTTTTTTTTTTTTTTTTTTTTACAGGCCAAAATTTTGTACACACCTTCACTCATTCAATGTGTGTTTTTTATTTTCATGACCATTCACATTGGTAGATTCTCACTGAAGGCATCAAAACTATGAATGAACACGTGGAGTTATGTACTTAACAAAAAAAGGTGAAAACTGAAAACATGTTTTATATTCTAGTTTCTTCAAAATAGCCACCCTTTGCTCTGATTACTGCTTTGCACACTCTTGAAGAGGTAGTCACCTAATATAGTTTCTAACAGTCTTGAAGGAGTTCCCAGAGGTGTTTAGCTCCTTTGCCTTCACTCTGCGGTCCAGCTTATCCCAAACCATCTCGGTTGGGTTCAGGTCCAGTGACTGTGGAGACCTTTTTTTTGTTAAGTACAGTACTCCACATGTGTTCATTCATAGTTTTGCTTTCAGTGAGAATCTACCAATGTAAATGGTCATGAAAATAAAGACACATTGACAGATAGATGAGAATGTGTGTCCAAACTTTTGGCCTGTACTGTATATAAATGTAGTGTTAAAATACGGGTTTTTCTTTTCCAGAAGTGTGGAAAGTTATTTTTATTTGGGTGACTGTATTTACTTAAAATATGTAATTACAGCTGCATTTCATCACTTTTGATTGAAGATTACAACTAAATGTTAGTCAGATTTATAACCAAGATCATTATAAAATTTGTGATAATTTGAATTAACTTTTCATTTCCTTTTTCTACTATAAAATAGTTATAAGTATAGAATATGATAAAACCAGAAACATAATATACTGTTCTACATTGTTTTCCATGTT